>NC_133377.1:37545311-37650470 GCF_049309525.1 Garra rufa
ATATATATATATATATATATATATATATATATATATATATATATATATATATATATATAAACAAACCTTTTTTTTATTTAATTAAATATGTTTTTTACAGTCTGTTTCTTATCAGTCAGTAAGATTTAATGTTTTGTAAAGAAGTCTCTTTTGCACACCAAGCCTGAGTTTAAGTACAGCAAAAACAGTACAATTTAAAAATATTTTTCCAATTTAAAATAACTGTTTTCTGTTTGAATCTATTTTAGAAATCATTCCAATATTCTGATTTGCTGCTCAAAAAACATTTATTATTATGATTATGTTGAAAACAGCTGATAGAATTTTTATTTCTGGTTTAAGAATAGAAAGTTCAGAAGAACCGTATTAATTTTAAAATATAAATCTTTTGTAACATTATAAATGTTTTTGTTATCACTTTTAATCAATTTAAAGCATCCGTGCTAAATAAAAGTATTAATTTCTATAATTTCTTTCCCAAAATATTATACCGACTCCAAGCTTTTAAATGGTATAGTGTATAATGTTACAAAAGTTTTTTTAATTCAGATAAACGATGATCTTTGGATCTTTCTATTCATTAAAGAATCCTGAAAAAAATCGAACTGTTTTAAATACTACTACTACTACTAATGTTTCTTAAACAGCAAATGAGCATATTAGAATGATTTCTGAAGGATCATGTGACACTGAAGAGTAATGATGCTAAAAATGAAGCTTTGATCACAGGAATAAATTACCTTTTAAAATATATTCAAATAGAAAACCATTGAAATAGTAGAAATGCTTTACCTGTACTTTATCAAATTAATGCAGGATTGCTAAGCAAAAGAGAATTCTTTAAAAAACATAAAAAATCTGACTGCTCAAACTTTTCTCTGTCTTTTTGTCATTCATAAATAAAACAGGTCAGATTTCTGTAATAGTACTGAATGTATTTTAAATACACAATAACCAGATTCATATATTTATCATTAATCAATCTAGTTAATTTCAGTCTCATATATTTTTAACTAACTGAATATTGCTTGTTTCACAGCTAGCCATTCATACTTTTTAATTGAATATATGCAATTGTTTTCACAATGAACAGATGTATGCTGATTCAAAGTCATTTGAATAAATGCATTTTGAAAATATGATTATTTAAATAAATTCAAATAGATGCAGTTTGTTCCAAACCTGTCTGTTTTTTTTTTTTATCAGCTGTCACAACACAAAAGAGAATATTTTGAAGAATTTTAGTAACCAAACAACCAAAAAATAACATGGAAGTCAATGGGTACCGTCAATTATTTGGTTACCAACATTGTTCAAAATATCTTCTCTTGTGTTTAGCAGCTGAAAGAAACTCATACAAGTTTGGAACAAGCTGATGGTGACTAAATGAAGACACAATTTCATTTTTAGGTCAGTTATTACTTTAAAAAATACTACACTCTTAATTAAAAAAAAAAAAAAAAGAATCATAGAAGAACCTTTTTGTCTAAATGGTTCCATAAAGAATCTTTATCTTCTTTTTCACAAAAGTTTCTTTGTCGTAAATATGGTTCTTTAGATTGTAAAAAGGAAATTGTTCTTTAAAGAACCTTTGACTAAATGGTTCTTTGTGGAACCAAAAATGGTTCTTCTATGGCATCGCTTGAAAAACCTTTTGAAGCAACTTTATTTTTAAAAGTGTATGCCATGATTTTCTTACCCGTTTTATTTGTGTATGACTGAGTAACATACACCATATTAAATCTAATTAAAACTATGTAATCCAAATTGTGTATGCAATTAAAATACATAAATGTACTTTTTTTTTTTTTTTTTACTTTACTAAGGCTGCACTACTGAGGAGGTCCCGTTCCGTAAACCACAAAGAAGCTCCTCGCACCTCAAATACCCAACCAACGCGTACTATATTACCCATATGTCTGATCGCAGTGAATTGAGCAATCTATAACAGAGGCTGAATGCCAGTGTAATGATGAACAGGGTACTTGCAGAACGCTCGGTCTCTGAGGAGCGAATGCACATTTGTTATTTTGCCTGAGTGATGTTTTGGCAGCATTTTCTACAAATTGTTTGTAGTGTAAATCAAACGCCGGCCTCTGTGGGTCACACAGTCGAGCGAACGGTCGGAAAGTGGCTGAACGGGTTACACTATGTAAATCTCCGCAAATTATAGAATAAATTAGTAGGGGTCATAATAAATCCACAGCTTTGTCTTCTCTGGAAATGCAGAGATAAACAAATAAAGGCACATGTATGCCGCCGCACACAGGCTTTTATGCTCAAATAGAGAGATAGCTGAATGCATGTGCTTTATTTATCCCTGGGGGGCAGTATTCACGTCCACAGTCAGTCAGACACATTTCCATTTCAACATATCGCTCTCTTTCATCTACAATCAAACATTCTCACATCCCCCTGGAAGCTAATTTCCTGAAACAAGGCTTCGCAATTTTCTTTCAAGCTGACATAACACGAGATGAAATGTCACTGCTTCACCTTGTGTTTGCCGCTAATGATCTTTTGCACTAAACACATTGTTTAGTAATTATAAAAGAGCATTACACGCTCGCAACCTGAAAGAGATGTGAACAGACAGCCAAAGCAAAGTTTGTTTTTCTCCCACTGGAGTCCTGGTACACGATTTTGTGGATGAGGGAAGGTTCGCTCATATTTTCTCTCTTTTTTTTTTTTTTTTGGTTACTCCTGCTTAGTCACTGCAAAACTAGACAACAGTGTCCTGGCCTTTATTTGTTAATTACGATAAATATTATGTTTAATTTAGTGTATTTTCAGCTACTAACAAGTATGCAGTACTTTAAGCTTTATTAAACACTTTATTAAAACAGGTTGAAATCTATAATGCAAAATTACTTTGCAAATTGCTTTAAAGAACATCATCCCACACAGTTTGGCTGTTGAATTTCAGATTTTTACCTGGTATCTGGTCAAATGGTTTGAGTAGCACTCATTTGTTAAGATTGCATGAAGAATGAACAATACAATTGTTACACTATTTATTCGTCTTTGTTAATGTTAGTTAATGATAATACAGTATTTTATTGTTTGTTCATGTTCGCAGTGCATTAACTACATTAGTGAATGCTGAAATTAAAATGCTGTATAAGTATTGTTAATTCATATAATTCATATTAACTTATGTTAACTAATGAACCTTATTGTAAGGTGTTACCAATTATTTTTTGTTGTTGTTGTTGTTTTGTTGTTTTTTTGATGGAAAAAAATCACTTATTTATAATATCTGGGAATCAGAATGTCCTGAATGTTTGGGGTCAGTAAATTTTTTTTATTTTTATTTTTATTTTTTAAGAAATACTTTTAATCATTAAGAACAATTTAATTTTAGTATAATTGAGATTATAGTTTTTATTAATATTTTAAGTCTTTTTTTATTTTTTCTATTCTAATTTTAATTGGAGTGTTTGAATGTTTTAGTACTATTTTTGTGCTTTTGTAATTTTTATATAGTTAAGAAAAAAATCCTCCCTCCAGTTTTAAAAATTAAATGAAAAATAAAACACAATTGTTGAAAAATGTTTAAAACATTTGTATTACTTCAAAAAAAAAATTATATATATATATATATATATATATATATATAATTTTTTTTTTAAGTAATACAAATGTTTTAAACATTTTTCAACAATTGTGTTTTATTTTTCATTTTGTTTTAATTAACTCCAATAACTAATGAAGAGAAGAGAACTATTTAAGAGAAGAGCACAATAAATTGATAAACAGTTACAGTAAAAATTATATTGTTGCAAAAACAAAATTATATTCTTCTATAGTCTTCACAAAAAGTAATAACCAGCACACCTTCTTTATATTCACTTATAATGATAATGATAAATGTTACTCCATCAAATTTTAAAGGATCAAGTGACACTGGAGTAAGACTGGACTAATGATGCTGAAAATTCAGCTTTTCATCACAGGAATAAATTACATTTTAAAATCGATTAAAATAGAAAGCAGTTATTTTAAATAATTTAAGTAATAATATTTCACACTAAGTCTTTTTTGACCAAATAATTCAGCCTTGGTTATCATAATGCACTTATCTTACTAGCTACAAACCTTTAAAAAGTAGTATAAATGAGCTTTTTTGACATAATGCATAAGTTACTACCTTTAAACCACTTTTGCAACTGCCTAGCAACACCCTGGGAATTTTCATTATATTTCATTATATTTTCATTATATTCACCTTTTTCTTAAATGCTGAAGTAAGCCTGGTTGAGACTTCAGGTTCATTTTCCGCTGTAGGGAAACAAGTAAAAGAATAACAACGTGCAGTAAATCATAAAACCGTTTGCACTACAAACCAGTGTCTTATGAAGGTCTTATGAAGCTAAATGATTGGTCTGTGCAAGAAACTGAATATTATTTACAACATTATTACCTGTAGTTCAGAACCTCAGGCAGATGGGGAAAATTATTATTTTCAAAAAACAACTTGACGAAACGTATACACAATTACATTATTAAAACACCCAATAGTGATGACAAATGTGATGTTTTGCATGCCTAAAGCATATTAAGTAAATAAACTAGCCTTCCTCAGCTCACCTTTTTACAAATGCAATAACAAACCATAAAAACTTCATCCAAGTGCTTTCAAGTTCACATATCCGCATAAATGCCTGACAACATAAAAATGAATGAAGAGCTATAATGTATATAAAAATGTCCCTGTAATGCTACAGTGCAGATTATCTCTGCGAGCCTGCTGAGATGAATCGGTTATGAAAGCAGCTCTGTGAATTGTGATGACAATTGTCTCAATAAGGGCAACTGGTAATTGGAGAAATGTATTAATCATGGAAAGCACCAGGGACGTTCGCAGCGCATGCAGCGTGTGGAGGAAGCTTCTCCTTGGCAACACTAGGCTATGTTTAGGCAGCGGGTGCCAGCGTTTGTTCTGGTGATGGTCGATTGATTTGGGTCTCACTGGAAGCAGGCAAGACAACAGTTTTTGTCCAGAATATTGTTTATGCA
Organism: Garra rufa; assembly: GCF_049309525.1. Taxonomy (NCBI): domain Eukaryota; kingdom Metazoa; phylum Chordata; class Actinopteri; order Cypriniformes; family Cyprinidae; genus Garra; species Garra rufa. The sequence goes on from NC_133377.1 coordinate 37,550,331, forward strand.
ATTATGGGTCATTAAGTGCTTGTTTTGGGGTCTTTAGAGGGTAAACATGAACCATATCTGAAGTGTCTTCTCAGAGTTCCTTTGGAAAGTCTTAAAGGGACAGTTCACCCAAAAATATAACTTTTCTTACCCTCAAGTCATCCAAGATGTGTACTACCAGCCCTGCATTTATTTGTTCCAAAATACAGCAAGAACTGTTACATTGTAAAATATTTTTTATCTTTTAAAATAACTGTTTTATATATTTTAAAATATTATTTATTTCTGTGATCAAATCTAAATGATCACATGATCTTTCAGAAATCATTCTAATATTCTGATTTGCTGTTCAAGAAACAATAATAATAATAATTACTATTATATTATCAATATTTAAAACTGTTGAGTACTTTTTTTTTTTTCAAAATTCTTTGAATAGTAAGATAAGCATTTACCTGATATGAAATGCTTTTGTAATGTTATCCACTATACCATTAAAAGCTTGGAGTCAGTATTTATTTATTTAGCTAATTTTTTTCTTTCTATTAATTCTGGAAATTGATCATTTTATTCAGCAAGGATGCTTTAAATTGATCAAGTGATGAGTAAGATATTTAGAATTTCGGATAAATGCTATTCTTCTGAACTTTCTATTCATCAAAAAAACTTGAGAAAAATTCTACTCAGTTGTTTTCAACATTATAATAACAACAATAATGTGTTTTTTGCAGCAAATCATAATATTAGAATGATTTCTGAAGGATCGTGTGGCTGGAGTAATGATGCTAAAAATTCAGCTTTGAAATCACAGGAATAAATTACATTTTAAAATGTATTCAAAGAGAAAGCAGTTGTTTTAAATGGTGTATGTGACGTTTTTACATTCCACAGCCTCAAAAAAGCCAAAATACTTGACAAAAGAAAAAATCCCAGTAGTATATGTTTGCCTGAGGCTATAGATTAATGTTGAAAATAATTTTTAATTTCTTGCACAGACCGATTGTTTTGCTTCATAAGACCTCAGTATATCATCAAGAGTCACTGTATTAAATTTGTCTTCCTTGATATGCGCTTTTATTCTTAAAGACAGGCAGCCGCTGACTTGTGTTTTAGGAATCACCAAAGACCACAGTTTCAGCAAAAAATCTTCTTTACTGTTTTACTGAAGAAAGTAATCTGCATTTTGGATGACCTGAGGGTGAGTAAATTAACAGCAAATTTCCATTTTTGGGAGAGCTGTGCCTTTAAATCTCAAGGTTATTTATTGGTATTGTTGGTTCCATGAAGAAAGTTTAACATGGAAACTTTACATTCCACAAAAGATTCATTAGGTTAGCAAAAAATAGTTCTTTTAAGAAAAATTTTGTGGCTTAAGCAGAACAGATCTATAAGTTACTCAATCGAAACTCACTTGCAGATGCCTGACAGTCACTCCGAACCAGCCAAAATACTCGAAATAAGCCAAAATGCCAGTGTATATTGTCTGAGGCTATAGATTAATGTTGAAAATAATTGTCAGTTTCTTGCACAGACCTATCGTTTTGCTTCATAAGACCGCAGTATATAGTCACAGGTCTTAATTTTGTCTTCCTTTTTTTCTTAAAAACAGGCAGCCACTGACCTTTAAAACTAAAGGTTATTTATTGGTCTTGTTGGTTCCATGATAAGTTTAACGTTGAACCTTTACATTCCACAAAAAGTTCATTACACTGTTAGACATTTCAAAGGGTTTTTACAGTAACTTACTGGCAACACTGTTGCCAGTAAGTTACTGTAATTAGGATTTACAGTACCCAACTGTATTTCAGTTTACAGTAAGGTACTGTAGTAATGTACTGCCATATATTATTGTAATTCATTGTTTTGTATATAGATTTTAATTCACTCCACACACCGCTCAGTGTCTGGGCTCATTTGCACGAAAGCGGACTCCTAGTGCTTCTCTCTGCGAGTTTCACTAACGAACTTACCTGTACTCTGTCTTGTCCAAGTCTGTCCAACTCCAGTCTCCAGCGGTGTGTGAGCCGTCAGTCAGCGTTGGGGGTGTGTACCGTAAGCCTGTTGAGTTTCCTCTGACGATCGTTCCTGGAATCTCCCCATCATCGAATCTGCAAGGAAAAGGATCATTAGATCTATCGTGGATTTCATCTCTGGATCAAACATAGTCATAGTCTCATACTCACCATTTCTGTTTGCTGCATTATCTCCGATACTCTGCTGTTTAAATAAATCTTCTCATCATTACTTACCTGGTTGTCCGTCTGCTTCGTAACAGTATAAGTTACTCAGTCAAAACTCACTTTCGGATGCCTGACAGTCACTCCGAACCAGCCAAAATACTCTAAATAAGCCAAAATAACAGTGTATATGTGTATATTTTTGCCTGTTGAAAGTTCAGTGTTCAATATCTTACACAGACCTCAGTATATCATCAGGAGTAATGGGTATTAATTTTGTCTTTCTTGATGTACTTTGTTTTTTTGTTTTTTTTTAGACATGGAGCCACTGACTTGCGTTTTATGAATCCCTAAGTACTACAGTTTTAACAAAAAGTCATCTTTACTGTTCTACTGACGAAAAAAATTACCTACCTCTTGGATGGCCTAAAGATGATAGAATTAACAGCTAATTTTACTTTTTGATTTAAAACTAAAGGTTCTTATTGGCATTGTTGGTTCCATGTAGTGTTTAACATCCATGGAACATTTACATTCCACAAAAGGTTCTTTAGGTTGGAAAAAATGGTTCTTCTAGGGCATTGCTGCAAAAAGAAAACCCTTTATTTTTAAGAGTGTGATTGATTTGCGTCTGCATGTAGGTAAAAAAAAAAGGAATGTCAAAATCAATACTAATGCAAATAATTCTGTGGCAGAAACATACATCTACTTGTGCGAGGGAGAAAATTGAGTTGCAGAAAGTGCAATTATTGTAAGAATTCCAGCTGATTGGCTTCGGACAGAAATTTTGCAACTTTCAAGTGCAGGAAAGGGTTTTTAAAGCCTCCCATATCAAAAGTGGCAGGAATTATGGTTTTCACCATGGCAACAAAAGTGGAGAGCTTTCATTATGCCCCAGACAGCTGAGGGAGTTACTTAAATAAGAGAAAATGTGCATTTGTCTCTCAGTAATCACAGAGAAAATGGAGCACCTCAAAACTGTGGATGTGGGTTTGAAGCAGTGGTGATTAGAATAACCTTTAACAGGCTCTATGACGGCAACTCTTGATATAATGAGCTTTATTACTGTAATATCCTGGTGCTTCCATGACTAGATCTCTGATTCTCTTCTTCCAAGCAGGCTTTTTAAGCAGCAGAAATCTTAATGCTCAATATGCTTTTTAATAATCTGTTATGTTGAAGTGATGATAACCACAGCTGCTGAGTGTTAAAAACAAGTCATAAAGAAAAATTTCCCTCAGCAACAATTTGAAGCCGCAAAGCCACCGGATTTTTGTGGCATGTTGCACAATCTTGTAATTGCATTGGCTTCAACTAGAGTGAAGTCGAGTGAAGAGACAACGTCTGTCTGATTTGGTAAACATGGGGTCTTGAGATGGGATGCGCTGAATCTGCTCATCCATCCATCCATTTGCCCCCCAGTTCAGAGGAAGAGGTAAAAATAAATCGGGCTTTGATTTATTGGCCGTCATTTATTCTGCGAAATGATTTCTTTCGTACTCCTTTAATTATGCGGCAAAGGCGAGACATAGGCTATCAGATGTCTGCCTTTGAAAACGGATACGACGCATTTAACAAAATTAGATATTAGATAAGACTCATACATAACATCATCTTTCAGTCCTTCAGTGATGTTTAGACATTGATAGCTTCGTTATAATTAATTGGAAGTAATATCTATTTATTCTTCTTTTTTTTTAATGCAAAGTATTTTGTTATGTCCCTGTTGTCCCTCAGTCTGCGCTGAATCCCGTCATCTTTGGCCATAAAATATTGGGGTCCACCCTTATGAGACACCATTGACCAGAAGTGACATCATTCAGCTGTTGAAACAATGAGGTGAAGAAACAGGCAAATAATATCATCATTTCATATTTTTCATTGTTTATTGAAGGGGATGACTTTTGTGCTCAACAGCTGAACAGAAAGTATATATTAAAGCTGCTAATTTTGTCTCTTAATACTCACTAATAATAATCACAATGACATTTTTAATTGTTTTTACATCCCTCATTTAGTATGTATTCTCCTGCTCCACACTCGGTTAACTGAAGTACTTAATTCAGCCATATATGTTTGAACAAGAAACTGATTCCAAAAAAGAAGAGCAAATTATACAGGGTCATCTACATGTTAATGTATCAGAATGGTAATAAATTCTTTGTATCACAGTCTCTACAACGTCGGACACGAACGGTAATTGATATCATTAGCCTTTGGCTTGACTACATTATCAAACAGCTAATAATGTGTTGCTACAAACCATGTTCTTTCTGATTTGCTAATGAAATAAAAAAAGCCCCATCCACATGTTGACAGGATTGTCTATATGCTTGTGACAGAAGGATGTTTCAAACCACTTTTTTGAAAGCTTCTTTATTACACTGCAGTTTTAATGAGAAAGTGTTTGGCATATTAAAGCATATGTGACCCTGGACCACAAAACCAGTCTTAAGTAGCACAGGTATATTTGTAGAAATAGCCAAAAATTCATTGTATGGGTTAAAATGATCAATTTTTCTTTTATGCCAAAAAGGATATCAAAGGAGAAGTTCACTTCCAGAAGAAAAATTTACAGATAATTTACTCACCCCCTTTGTCATTCAAGATGTTCATGTCTGTCTGTCTTCAGTCATAAATTCATTTTTTTTTTTTTTTTTGAGGAAAAATGTCAGGATTTAAATGGTGCCCATGAATTTGAACTTCCAAATGTAGCTTCAAATGGCTCTAAACGCTCCCAGCCGAGGAAGAAGGGTCCTATCTAGTGAAACGATTGGTTATTTTCCTAAAAAAAAAATGACAATTTATATACTGTTTAACCTCAAATGCTTGTCTTGTCTAGCTCTGCAATGCACATGCTTTCCAGGTCAATAAAGTTAGGGTGTGTCAAAAAACTCCTATCTCATTTTCTCCTCCAACTTTCGCTGCAGAAGTAACTAACTGTCATGAACCGGAATAAACAGAGCTCATGCAAATATATATAAATTGTAATTTTTTTTTTAATTTTTTTTTTTAATTTTTTTTAGAAATGAAGAGTTCGTTTCAAGAGATAAGACCCTTCTTCCTCGGCTGGGATCATTTAGAGCCCTTTGAAGCTGCATTTAAACTGCATTTCAGACGTTCAAACTCACGGGCACCATAGAAGTCAACTATATGGAGAACATTCCTGATTTTTGTTCCTCCAAAAACATAATTTCTTTATGACTGAAGAAAAAAAGACACAAATGTTTTGGGTAAGTAAATTAGCTGTAATTTTTTGTTCTGGAAGTGAACTTCTTTAAGTAAAGATCATGTTCCGTGAAGATATTCTGTAAATTTCCTACCATTAAAATATTTTAACTAAATTTTTGATTAGTAAAATGCATGGCTAAGAATTTATTTGGGCAACTTTAAAGGCGATTTTCTTAGTATTTTGATTATCAGATTCCAGATATTCAAATAGTTGTGTCTCGGCCAAATATTGTCCTATTATAACAGATCATATGCCAATGGAAAGCTTATTTATCCAGGATGTATAAATCTTAATTTAAAAAATTAACCCTTATGACTGGTTTTGTGGTCCAGGGTTGCAGGGTTTTTAAAATACCAGATAGACATGTAAACAACGTTCTAAACTTGATTTTCCCTACAGGGTGGTCATTAAAATTAATACTAATAAAATGATGTTTTAATATAAATATGCATTAAAAAGTAGCAATTTTAAACAATGTGGCATATAGATTTTTTTTTTATTTCCTTATATGGAGTGTCTATTTGCACCAAGCGCAAATGGCCCACATTGTTGGCAGAAGCTATTTACACTAACTCCGCCCACAAACATGTAATTGGGCTATAGTCAACACTACAAAAGACGGTTATCAAACAACGGCTCCAGTGGCGTAGATGGTAAACCGCATGTTGTAGACTTTCTAATGCGATTGAACCGAGTTCGACTCCGACTTTTGCCGAACTTTTTCTGAATCTCAAATCACTTCAGAAAAGCATTTATTTTCATTAAAAATGAAAGTAATCAAAAAGTGAAAAATAAAGTATCGGGTAGGGTTAGGGTAGGTGTAGGGAGGGCTTTATTGTCCCAATAAGGTGGCATCCATTTAATAACTTGATAAATAGTTTACACTCAATATGTTATTATTACATACATTTTTTTTTTTTTTAAATGTACTACAGTGAATTAATTCATCGTTAAATCATATGCACTGGTATTTTGGATCATTTAAGTCGGAGTGACTGTCAGGTGTCCAAAAGTGAGTTCTGATTAACTAACTTGTAGATATGTGGTGGTCAAGCTGTGAACCGTTTCAAACAGTTCAGTCCAGTTCACTAAAAAGAACCGATTTTAAAAAAATTATTAATTAATTGATTCTGGACATCACTCTGGACCATTTGCCTGGGGCTATAGATTAATGCAAATAATGTTCAGTTTCTTGCACAGACTGATTGTTTCACTTCATAAGACCTCAATATAACATCAGGAGTCATGGGTGTTAATTTTGTCCTCCTTGATATGCTTTTTTTTTTTTATTCTTAAAAGTTTTTACTTTTCTACTGCAGAAAGTAAGTCGCCTACATCTTGGATGACTTGAGGATGAGAGAATTAACAGCATTTTTTCATTTTCTCTTTAAAACTAAAGGTTCTATTTTGGTATCATTGGTTCCATAAAGATTGTACCAAGCTGGAATCCGCCTTTTGCCAAATTTTTTGTGAATCCTAAATCACTTCGGAAAATTAGTTTTCCGAAAATAAAGTTGAGAGATTTTTTTTGGGTAGGGTTAGGGTAGGTGTAGGGAGGGCTTTATTGTCCCAATAGGGTGGCATCCATTTAATAACTTGTATTGAAATTATAATTTACACTTGATACGTGTTTATTGCATACTGTTTTTAATGTACTACAACACTGGGGTGCAGATAATTGCCACTATTTGCAATAAGTAATAATGATAACAGATTGTTATTTTAACAGTGTAAATACTATTTACACTTAGTGCAAACAAAGATGAGCCACAGCCTTAAGTTTATTCTTTTTCATTTTTTGGAAGTCATTGCAAAAGGGCTCCTGATGGTGGCAGGCTGGTGGCAAAGAGCCATGATATAAATTCAGACATCAGAGAAACAAATACATTAGTAAAGCTGTTTTTTGGCAATTTGCAAACAACTGACTTGACTTCAAAATATATGACAATGACTTTTATGTATTTTTGATTATGTAGGCTAATTATGCAATGCTGACTTGGGCAGTAGCTGTAGATTTTCAACAAATGTTTTTAAGAATTATATTCAGACAATTTCAGATTTGTTGATAGGATTAAATTTGAATAAACAAAATTGAAAAATGAAATATTAGTGGACTTTTAATCCACTCTTAAGTGGAAAAGATGTGTTTTGTTGGATGAAAATATGTGCATAATGTTGTGGGGATTTAAGAAAATAAATTGAGTTTATTAGAATTAAGAAATACAGTTGAAAAATTGCCAGAGCCCTAAAAAATCGCCGGCAACAAGACAGCCTAGTAACAGCAGGGCGAGACATGGCGGCAATGAACATGAACCTTAAATCTCACATGATTCTCCTGATGGTTATCTCTAAACGAGCATGAATGGCCATCAGTCGCAATAGATGCGCTAGAATCCTCAAATAATTACCGATGGTGTAGAAACTGAACCGCTAGAGGTCCCGCCCACTCGCTCTCTCATGCAACCGGAGACTTCACGGAGGGTTCCGCTGCTGTCAGACTCTATTGCTCAACGTTTGCCAGACTTGGATAAGAGTGGACGGAGGGACTTGGGGCCGGAGAAAGGGATTCACGAGCTGATTTTTTTGGACACACTCGCCAGTGGATTGTGATCATTCTGTAAGGTAAATAAGTGTCCTGATGCATGCTCGCTCATTTAAATGATGACTTTGCCCCGGCGACCGTGGAAGCCACCCTTCTTCTCCCGTTAGATGAACGTTAACGTTAATGTGCTTCGCAGGACGCCGTTTGCACATGCAAGCATCGTTGGAGTTTGCTGCTGTCAAATAGGCTATCTTGATCTTTAAGTGTGCATTGCTTTATTTCTTGTTTTTGTGCTCGGTTTCCATAACGGAGCACTTCTGTATCAAACATGACACGGGGAAGCTGGTTTAAAGCCCACCGGAGTTCGTCACACTCGGTAGATGCGAAACATCAGGCGATGTTGCATAATTTCATTCTCTAAATTATTGCTTTCATTTACAATATAGTATTGATAGGCAATAGTGTTATCGATTTGTGCATGTTTAGCTTCTGAAACTGAAAAATCTAAACTTTGAGCTTTAGTTGAGTGCAGATACACTGCTACATGTCGAACATAATGCAAGATCGGTTCGTTTGTATCATAGTTAAATGAGCAAATTCTAAGTTTATTAAATTTGTGTCTAGCCAAACCGGTTTTATACGCGCATGATCGTCAACTCTGTTAGATGCCCGTAGAAATATTGCGTAAAATCATAGTCGCGTTTGAACTGTTTGATTGATTAACACAAATCTGCTGAACTAATAACAAATATTATAAACCTTAAGAACCTAAACGAATTGTTAACATGTTCTTATGCACTGCTAGACATTCTGGTTCGATTCCTATGATGAATAATTATTCATAATTTTAGTAAATAGAAGCTAATAGTTGTAAAATTGCAATTTGGCTGCTTGATTCTATGTTAGTTTGTTAGTATGTTAGTTCACTAATGTAAACTAAAAGCAGCGATTAAGTGAATTTCTGTGGGAGCGAAGAGGAAAATCGATTGCGATTCGAAAAGCGATTTGGCGCGTTTGCTGATATCCAAGGGAAATCGCTAGTTAAAAATAGTTAAAAGAGAATAAAAATCATGTTATGTCAGAGGAATAATTCTAAAATTGTTACTATTTTTTATTTTTTATTTTAGCAAACGACATATTGTTTAAAATAACTCTTTAGAAACCTACATAATTTCGTAAATGTGATTATCGATTCTTACAATGAATAATTATTCTTCATTTTAGTAAATATAGGCTAATATTTGTTAAATTGCAAGTTGGATTGGTATTTGACTGTTTGATTGAATTTTAGTTAGTGGTTTTGCTTTATTAACGTAACCTAAAACCAGCCATAAGTAGATTTATTTATTTATTTATTTATTTATTTATTTTTGGGAGCGCCTGCGATTTGTCATGTTTACTAATATCCAATGGAAATCGCTAGAAAAAAATAGATAAAAGGGAACAGCTCCTTATACATTTGTTTAAAATAACTATTTAGAGTATAATTTTGTGATTGTGATTATCAATAATTTTCAGGTTCGATTCCTACCATGGATGATAATTTATCATTTTAGTAAATATAGGCTAATAGTTATAAAAGGTTGGTGTATTTGACTGTTTAGTTAGCATTTTACTTGATTTATTAACGTAACCTAAAAGCAGCGATAAGTCAATTTCTGTGGAAGCGAAGATGAAAATCCGTGGTAGCGCCTAACGATTTGTCGCGTTTACTGATATCCAACGGAAATCGCTAGTAAAAATAGATAAAAGAGAATAAAAATTATGTTAGAGCAATCATTTTAAAATTGTTTCTATTTCTGTTTTTATTTCAACAAACAACTCCTTATACATTGTTTAGAATAACTATTTAGAGTATAATTGTGTGATTGTGATCACCAATAATTTTCAAGTTCGATTCCTACCATGAATAATTATTCATCATTTTAGTTAATATAGGCTAATATTTGTTGAATTGCAAGTTGGATTGGTGTATTTGACTGTTTAATTCAATTTTAGTAAGTGGTTTTGCTTTATTAACGTAACCTAAAAGCAGTAATTAAATCGATTTCTGTGGAAGCGAAGATGAAAATGCGCGGTAAATGACTCGCGATTTGTCACGTTTACTGATATCCAACAGAAATCACTAGTAAAAAATAGATAAAAGGGAATAAAAATCATGTTATCTCAGAGCAATCAATTTTTTTTTATTTCAACAAATAACTATTTAGAGTATATTTTGGTGATTGTGATTACCAATAATTCGGTAAAGGTTCGTTTCTTACCATGAATAATTATTTATAATTTTAGTAAATATATGCTAATAATTATAAAATTGCAACTAGGGTTGGTGTATTTGACTGTTTAGTTAGTATTTAACTTGATTTATTAACGTAACCCAAAAGTAACGATCAATCAAAATTTTCTGTGGGAGCGAAGATGAAAATTGCGATAAATGCCTAGCGATTTGGTGCGTATACTGATATCCAGCAGTAATCGCTAGTGAAAAAAAAAATAGATACTGTTATTAATATTAATATTGTTTAGTTCAATTAAAAGGAACAACAACTGCTCGTACACTGTTTAAAATAACTATGAAGAGCTACATCATTTCATGACTGCGATTATCAATCATTTTGAGCTATAGCACCTTCCGAATACAGATGCTGTGAGGGTCTTTTTGTGTTATAGTATATTTTTGTTGGAGTTAGAGTGATTTAAATTATGTTCACAGTGAAACTGAATTCAACTCTCAAACATTAAACCGCATCTAAACATTAAGGTCCGTTCACACTGGCATCAAATAAATGAAGTTGCTGTGTTGTTGATCTTCTAGGGTTTTTTTTTTTTTCAGCCGTTGTGTCCAACCTAGTAGGTATTTTTTCTTAAGTAATCACCTTGTGACTGTTAAAAAAAATGCATCTAATGTAGAATTAATGGCTGTAGTATGAATCTTACTCAGATGTAGGCTACTAAGGATGTCGCCATGTTGTTGTCATGTGACTACTGTTTCATGAATACTGTGAATTCAGACATAGCCTACAACTCTTTCACATACTGTTCTTCATCTACTATAAAGCCAGGAAAGTACGCATTCGGATGTTGCCATTGACTTCCACACACTTTACTGCCCTAGTAACTGTAATGAGCATCACTACTCTTCCGATGTTGTTACTTGTCAGATTGCATTGAGTTCAGGTCATTATGTTGCTGCAAGGCATTGATGGTGTGAACAGGGTTTAGAGGTCTGGTTTGTATTGAGACTAACCTTTCAGTGTATGCTTTGGTAATGTGCAGTTATTTATTATCAGCAACGTTTGAACATAAACTCCTTTACAGCGCAGTTTCGAGTCAAGTTCACATAATTGATGGGTGGGTTTTGTGGCACTTTGATTGACACAAAGCTTAATGGTATCTACTCACTGCAAGTGCACAGACATCCCAGATGCCAGTATTGCTTTCCAAGCTTGGTTTTCTTCTTAGAGTGGGGAACATTTGCTATAGATGCCGCTAGAAATTCAGACGGGTTGATTGATACTTCTGGCCAAGCTTGTGGTTAGAGCCATCTCCGAAAAAATTTATATCAGCTTAATGTGAAAAAAAATTTTTGTTAGGTTTCCAACAGAGTAAATGCAGGAAATTAAGAAACAACCAACAGTTACAAATCACAAATTGGTTAATAGCCAAAACAACCAGTCAAGATGCTGATTAAATTTAAACATTGATGCGGTGGGCTGTATTTCTGATTGCACAATGATTTACAATTATAGGGGTAAATGCAAATTTACAAAAATGATCATTTAATCAGTGCCGTTTTATTAAATAGTTATGTAATGATGAGCTCGGATGACAAATGAATTTACGGATGAAGACAAAGACTCAAACTTTGCACACAATCATGTTCATGCAGCATTAACTAGAAAACAACAGGACACTATAATGTCAGTAATTCTGGTGTTGTGGGCCACATAGGCGACCCATCATTGATTTCTCACAGCAGTTGTTTATGAGGCCGACTTTTTTCGTCTTTGCAGTGCTGGCAGACTGAGGATTTTTGCATATTTAGATTTATGGACAGTTTATATAGGAATGCTTCACCCAAAATGAAAATTACTCATCTTTAGGCTCCAAGTAGATGTGTTTGTTTTCTCATCTAAGCAGATTTGGAGAAATTCAGCATTGCATCACTTGCTCACCAGTGGATCCTCAGGGCTCTGTACTTACTTTGTGTTTGTAGTTTTAGAAACTTAACTTTAAAAATGTAGAAGCACAGTCAAAATTTCTAATCAATAATCAAAAAATGTAATATAAAATTTTAAGGTTAAAAAAAGGTTCAATTTGACTCAAAGTAATTTAAGGAATTTTGTTTTTACCTTTGTAATGGCATTTTTGGCAACTTTATTAAAAGTATGTCATCTTTAAAAAAAAATGTAATTAAAACAACAGAAAAGAAAAAGTAGAATAAATTACCAATCAAATGAAATCAGTATTAACAATTTATTTGTACTACAAAAGTGGCTTGTAGGTGTTTAATGACGCTCAGAGGTGGCATGAGTGCAATCAAATTTGTAAATTAATGTTGAGGTTAATGTTTTAAAGGGGTCATCGGATGCCCAATTTTCACAAAGTTCATATAATTCTTTTGGGTCTTAATGAAAAGTCTATAATATACTTTGGTTAAAAATTCTCAATAGTATTGTAAAAAACCACCCTTTTTTGTCAAAATCAGCTCTGCAAAATATCAGCTCATTTTATTGCATGGGCCCTTTAAATGCAACAGAACACCTCAATCGCTCAATCAGAGTCTTCCTCTGCACCTGGGTCGACACAATGGCGATCGTATTCGGACTGTTTCAGCTCGGTGAGGGCGGGTCTAAGGTAAGACGCTCATGTCAATCTACTGTGTTTCGTCACAACAACAAGAAGCTGAGAATGACCTGATTTTAAAAAAGGGGATATTACTTTTAAAGATTAAAAAAATATCACTGGGTGGATTTTTGTCAATGTAGGGTGGTTGTGCACACAAACTGCCAACACACATTAATGTTCAAACAGCATATAAAAGTTAGTTTTGCATCCGATGACCCCTTTAAATATAAAATGTTGAATACAAAAAAAAAAATTAATGATTTAAATAACTGAAAAGATACAGTACTTTAAAAATGAAACTATATCTGCCAGTAGGTGGCGGCAAGTTACTGAATCAACTTCATTTGATTCAATCGAACGGCCGAAGTGACTCTTTATGAATAGGAAATTGAATCATTGACTCACTAGATTTATTTAAAAACGCACGTTCATTCATAAACGGAACAACGCTGTGTTTAAATGGAGATGTACAGTGGCTCAGTTGTGACTTGTTTCAGACCATTTTTGATGACGGAATAGAGCAAAATCAGGCAATAGTGTTATAGTCAGGTAATGTAAGTTACTTAAAGGTGCCATAGAATGCATTGAAACAATATTTTAAATTGTTTTCTGCAGTGTTGTTTTTGACAACCATCTTAGCTTTAGTCTTAGTCTTAGTCTTTTGGACTAAAATGCTTCTTAGTTTTAGTCAAATTTTAGTCACTTCTATATGTGATAGTTTTAGTCCAATTTTAGTCGACGAAAAGTCAAAAAGGTTTTAGTCTAGTTTTAGTCGACGAAAAGTCAAAAAGGTTTTAGTCAAAAAAAGGGAAAAAAGTAGTCTTTTAACAAATTAATGTAGGTCAGTAAGTATTTTGCTGTTGGGTAGTGTCACTTATAAGTTCTGAAAATAGCAGATCTATAGTTCAACACAATGTGAGCTTCCGGATCGACTATTTTCACCAATAATTACAATAATGAAGGCTGTTTTAGAACATAAAAGACAAACAAGGATGGAATGCTAAAACGGCTTGCCATACTAGTATAGCAAAGAGTATTTAATGCTAAAACGGCTTGCCATAGCGTCAGATACTTTTTAAGTTTTAATTGGCATGCACAATAAGCGGAAATGTCATGCATTTTAAACGTCTGACGGACCACCCACTAACATTTTCGTCTATTCTCGTCTCGTCAATGAAAACTCACACGCGTCTCGTCATGTTTTAGTCATCAACGAGCCATTTTTATCTCGTCATCGTCTCGTTATCGTCATGAAAAAAAGTGGCGTCAACGAAATGATTTCGTCATCGTCATCGTTGACGAAAACAACACTGGTTCTCTGATATCTACATAGAAGGTATATGGCATAGGAAAGAGCAAAAAATCTGCAGAAATGGTTTTACAGGTCCATTTACAACCCTAGGATTTGTCCCTAGAATGAAATGCTCTGTTATTGCCTTATTTGGAAGGTTCCTGCATAATAATGAGGAGCTCTGCTCCGATTGGCTGTCTCACAGAGCGGCTTGCTCACACAGCTGTAAGGAAACACATGGAGGAAATATATATTTAATTACGGCCGCTTAATTTATTTAACTCTAGCCGGTTTGTTGAATCTGACGTTTTGAATCCGCAAAATTTTTTTCTCTCACTACTGTGATCGCATGTGCTCTGTGTAACGCTATACTGCAGCAAAGTAGTATAATGTAAGAAGGACTTACCACACAAGTTTTGATGCTTTAGTGATGCTCAGGATCTGTAAATCATTGGCTATCATCAGTGCACTCATCTCTCCGTTTATGTGGTAAGTAAAATCTTATGTACAGGCTAGCGCTAGCATTAAGCTAACCATGTCCCTTCAGTGGTTTTATTGATGTTCTGACGTTACTAATGATTGGGCGATGCAAATGTTGGGGGCGTAACTATTAACGATCGGGACTATTGCGTAATAGTCGGTGTTATGTTGGAATTGACCTATTTTTCGGTGGTCTTTTGCAAACACCAGATTTATATAAGAAGGAGGAAATGGTGGAGTTTGAGACTCACAGTATGTCATGTCCATGTACTGAACTGTTATTATTCAACTATGCCAAGCTAAACACAGTTTTCCATTCTATGGCACCTTTGATATTAACTTATTTAACTGTTGTATTAAATCAATATAGTTCATTGCAATTTCACAAAGTTCCATTATAATCAATTAAGCTTTCTACAGTGCACAATGAATCTCTTATTTACACTCTCTCTAGACTTTGTTTTATGTAAGGATTTGTGAGATATGTCCGTCATACATTACTTAACGTTGCAAAAACATGTAGAAACCTTTGAAACTCCCTTCAGCACGAACACAAATATGCTGGTCAGGTCAGTCGCACATGGTGCTCCTAAATATTTCTTCATAGTACACAGTAGTCTTCAGTTGCAAGCGCCAACTGAAATGGTCGCACTGTAGAGCCCTAATCCTGAATGGGTGCCATCAAAATGAGTCCAAACAGCTGATAAAAACATCACACTAATCCACACTCCAGTCCATCACTTAACATCTTGTGAAGTGAAAAACTGTTTGTAAGAACCAAATCCATCATTTAGCATCAAACCATTGGTTTTAATATTATTAGGAAGTGTATTATGGACTATGTTTTGGCCAGAGGTGATGGAAACTAATGTAGACTGCATCTGCAATTAGTTGGTTTGTTGTAGACATTTAAACCACAACAAATCCATTCTCAGAATGGTGTTAAACTGATCCTTATTAATGATGAAAGGGTGATGTTGTGCTCTAATGAATGCACGCACAGACAGCTGCAGACAGTGAGCTATATTATCACGTTGTTCGCCCTGTGAATTCACCTTTATGCTCCCCGTCATAGCTCACATCTGGCGTGATGGAAATATAGCGATGCCCCTTCAGCCCTCCACCGAGACACCTGCTGCTCTTTACAGCCGGAGCTTGACAGAGTCTTGTGCCGTGGCATCCCTTTGGCACTGGTGTCAGTGGAAACCTGCCCTGCTGCTCTGCTTCTGTGTGCATTCATTTTCTTTCCAAGACTCAGATGGCAGAAAATAGCAATTAGAATCATTCTCTGACAGAAAATAAACCTCTGAACTGTCCTTTTTTTCTGTCAAAGAATGCATCGTTGTTTTTTTTCTTTTTAAAAGAAATCCAGCCTTTGTCTCGCTTGTCTGTTGTTCTAGAGAGCAAGAAATGGTTGTGAACGCCACAACTTTGCAGTTGTATAATCAAAAACAGAATATTCAGTGGGAAGTAATGTGGAGTGGGACTTATTCCAACCCTCTATGTTGCAAGTAAATGTCTCTCTCTTTCTTTTCTATCAAATGCACATGACGAAATCAAAATGACATCAAAGTACCCATTCACCGATCGTTCTGCTTAGTGCTGCTGTAAGTCGAATACATCTAATGCCGTCTGCTGGACTAAGTGAGCTCATTGTTGCGTGTATCTGATTTTATTTTCACCACCTGCGAACTCACAAAGAGCTCATAAAAGGCACTTTACCTCCTCGTTGCTCTATGTTTGCCCTCTGCTCATTTTGTTTTGGATACATGCTTGTTTCCTTTGTGAAATCATGTTGCATAATAGTGTTGCATCTTATTATTACATCCTGTTTTTGGTTCATATAGAAGTATTTGGTGCTTGTTGCGTTTATATTTCATTCGACCCGGATCGAGACCCATCTTTTTAGCAGTCTTGGTCTGCTTGTTTGGTGTGCACCAGGGTTCGGATAGCAGCGTTCACACTTACTCAAATGAACTGCACTAACAGAGCAATCGCAACAGAGTTTGTTTTAAGCAAACCAAACATGACAAGTGTGAACACACCCTAAGACTAAGCACTAATGCAAGTGGCAGTTTTCATAGTAATTTGCAATGTGATTAATATTAATGAGCCCATCAATCTTTCAGAACTCAGTTTTACAATTTCTTTTTTCCCCCCACAAAATATATTAAATGACTAATTTCTGTGTAATATGACAAATACATTAAAAGTTTGAATGAATGAGTTTATTTGTTATACTTTCAAGCCAAGTTTTAAAGTTGAATTATGCCTTATAATGTATGTCAGGGTTATTATAGTTAACTAAAACTACAACTATTATTATACAGGTTATTTAAAATAAAATAAATGTTAACTGAAATAGAAAATTAAAAAACTTAAACTTGTTTTTTTAGGTTCCTTTCAAAGCACTATTTCTCATTTTCATTTAGTTTAACTTGATGTGTTAAAATATCTCAAACTACAACTGAAATGGAAATTAATAAACATTATATTGACTGTATAAACTATGAAAATTTGTATGTATGCAAATTGTATAATATCCAAGGTACACATTTCCAGTAATTGTGCAGTTAATTCTCATATTGCATTTTCAGAAAGTTTTAGAATATTTGCGCTCTCCCCAAATTCGTCGCTACCAAAAAACAGTAATAATAATTTTATTAAAAGGGTTATATTGACCTATTAAGATTTTGCATATATCTATATTGTAAATATATTGTTTTGCTGTTTGATTTAAAACATTTTTAGAGGTAAATCAATAACAATTACATTTTCAACCATATTTCATGTGTAATTTATAAGATTTGTTGTATTTTGAATCCACTTTTTCTTTGTAAAAGGCATCAAGCACATTTTTGGTAGTGACAATTTTAAAGGATAACGCCCAAAAAAATAAAGATGTCACTACCGAAACTCCACCAATTTTTTCGATAGTGACAATTTTAGATGCTTTTGAACCTAGCTTAAAGATGCAAATCAGCACATGGTTAGCTAGCACAGTTATGAACAGTTGTACACATAAAAACTAAATGTTGTAAATGTTATGGAATAACTTCTAAAAAAGTGTGCTTAATTGCAGAAAAAAAGGTGTTTGGTAGTGACGTTCCTTAAAGTTACACACAGATTTTTCAGAGTTTTGAACTCAAAATGATGGGATCTATGCACACCTTGTAGCTATGAGAGAGAGAGTGACACATAAATATTTCCTGATCATTAATGTAGGGATGTAGTTAAAATCAGTCTCAGCCAATGGACTAAAACACTGTTTCGGTAGTGAAATGAAAAATACGGAACACATTTTTTTTACATAAAGAAAATCTAAAAATTTGTTTGTACTTCACTTTTTTAAAAGAATTAAAAAGATACATTTAAAAACAACAATGGAAAAAAAATTACAAAAATGATTTTATTATTTTCATAAGTTGAAATTTAGGAGTTACGGTTCAGGACAGCCACTGCCCAACTGAAACTACTCAATAAATGCTGATTTTTTTTAATATATATTAAGCTGACTGATATTTTAAATATTATTGTGGGTTTCAATCGATAATAGAAGGATCTTAGTAAATGTCTAAGATTTGAATACCTAAATGCTTTTAAATGTGTTTTTTGGTTGTGGTACAGCAGTTTGCACCAATTCTGTAGAATGGCCCATATATATGGACTCCAGATATTTAGCTGTGATATTGGGGACATTTATTATAAAAAATGGCTCATTTTGAACAAACCTGTAAGTCAGCAGGACACGGCACAATGTTGAACGTCCTGCTGTAGTTTCCAGAATCGTTTAGTTTATACGTTTAAATTTATGCTTCCTCTGTGAAAGTGTCATTGAGAGTTGTAGTTTATTGTGTTTGAGCTGATAGGAGTGGAAGGAAAGAGAAGGTTGGCACGCTACATTAGACATAATGTCAGTGCTCAGAGATTGCTGCCTCTTTATTTTGTGCCCTTAGCTGCTCTTCTTATTCCATTGACCTCTTGTGTTTATTGCATGAGTGCATGTGTGTATAGCGGTTACAAGCATTGCACATCCATAGCTAATTCTATGCGTGTTCATCACACAGCGTGACCAGTTTGAGTCTAGTCTGTGACATTTACTGATACCGTTTTCTCTCTGTGCTTTGCTATCAGGTGGAAGGGTTTAAGTGTTTAGCACAGTACATTTGTTGCCTGTAAATGCTGTTATTTATTTGCTATAATTTGTGGTTTGTTTGTATAATGGACAACTGGCTGTTACTGTCCATCATCATCCAAACACTGACATACTGATGATTTTTTTGCTCCAGTTTTCTGGCTGACATCCAGCACCAGCAGAGCATCAGTCTGGCCCACAGAATCCACTCATTTCTGACATCTCTGTTCATATTCACATACTACAATACTGCTCTGACCATTTTGCAGTGTGCAGTGTGTATGCAACCTGTAGTATGCAGCCAGAAGACATTGCATATGTTATATTATATATAATGAATATAAATAAATTAATCCAGCCTCTCATTTGTATGCATGCCTGAATGAATCAGTCGGAATGAATAAATAATGGTGTTAATGGAAAGACTAATTAAAAAGAAAGTAAACAACTCACCCACATAGATGTCACCCTTTATGTCATGTCAAAATCAAATCTAAAATGACTTGAAAACATGATCTCTGAGGTTTTTTTTTGTGAGCATTGATGATCTAAAATAATTTACTATTCACAAATAAAATATAGATTTAATCTGCGATTTACTTAATGTAAAAATACCCTTTTCTTTTAAACGGTAAGTAATGTTTGTTTAACCTGAAAAATGTGTCAACATTAAATGAAGTGTACGTGAAATATGAATTTATATTGTAAACAAAAATAATCTGTATAATTGAATAAATAAAAATACATGCATAAATATTAATACAGTATAAAAAATGTAAATAGATATGTATATAAATATATAAATGAGACGGCATCAAATGTTTACATACAGCTTTCAGAATCTGCAAAATGTTAATTATTTTACCAAACTAAGAAGGAACATACAAAATGCATGTTATTTTTTATTTAGTACTGACCTGAATAAGATATTTGACATAAGACATTCACATACAGTCCAAAAGAGAAAATAATAGCTGAATTTATAAAAATGACCCTGTTCAAAAGTTTACATACACTTGATTCTTAATACTGTGTTTTTACATGAATGATCCACAGCTGTTTTTTTGTTTGTTTATTTGTCCCTTGTTTGTCCTGAACAGTTAAACCGTCCCCTGTTCTTTAGAAAAATCCTTCAGGTGCCACAAATTCTTCGGTTTTTCAGCATTTTTGTGTGTTTGAACCCTTTCCAACAATGACTGTATGATTTTGAGATCCATCTTTTAACACTGAGGACGACTGAGGGACTCATATGCAACTATTACAGAAGAGTCAATGCTCACTGATGCTTCAGATGGAAAAACTATCCATTAATAGCTGGGGGTGAAAACTTTTGAATGTAATGAGAATGTGTACGTTTTTCTTATTTTGCCTAAATATCATATATTTTTTTTCATTTAGTACTGTCCTTCAGAAGCTATAGGAGATACTTACATGTTCCCCAGAAGACAAAATTAGTTCAACTTACCCTGATCTTCAAATTCAAAAAGTTTTTACCCCTGAATCTTCAGGGCTCGAAATGAACTTTTTTACTTGGTAGCACTGGTGCTCCCAACTTCAAAATGTTAGGAGCACCCAAAAATTTTTAGGAGCACCACAACTGCCAATTGAGCAGAACAGCCAGCACTCGTCCTGGCATTTCTTTTTAGTTATTCACCGATCTTGATTCTTCATGCCAGATTCTGATTGCTGATGTTTTACAAGCAAATGGGCTGATTCTGAAAGCCTTTTTTAAAATATTTATTTTATGCCTTAAGCAAGGGACAAGAATGAATGAAAATATGAGTAAATGAACAAGATGTTTATTTTCTCTATTATAGGTAGAGCCATTTAAATTAGAGGCAACCACTGCATTTTTAAACAATCTACAGTATAAACAACAGGAAAGTTTATTAGTCGTATTAAGTGCAAACAATAAATGCAGCCATAATCAAAGTTAGTCTCTCAATATTCAAAGTGCAAATAGAGACCGAATTTTTCAAGCATAATTCAGAGCTATAGACAACTACACAACCTATTATAGCCTACATACTAATAACAGCCTAGATATGTTATGTAGCCTACACTGTTGTCCTCAGTGTAAAAAGATGGATCTCAAAATCATACAGTCATTGTTGGAAATGGTTCAATTACACAAAAATGCTGGAAAACCAAAGAATTTGTGGAACCTGAAGGATTTCCTGAACAACAGCGATCAGTTTAACTGTTCAGGACAAACAAGGGACTCGCCACTAAACCAAAAAAGCACAGCTGTGGATCATTTAGGTAACAACAGTTAAGGAACAAGTGTTAAGAATCAAGTGTAGGTAAACTTTTGAACGGGATCATTTTTAGAAATTTAACTCTTATTTTTTCTTGTGGACATATATGTTAATGTCTTTTAAGCGAAATCTCTTATTCAGGTCAGTATTAAACAAAAAATAACATGCATTTTGTTATGATCTCTCTTATTTTGGTCAAATAATTAACGTTTTGCAGATTCTGCAAGGTATATGTAAACTTTTGACTTCAACTGTATGTGTGTGTACATTTATAAATATTATTATAGTCTAGAAAATTCATTTGGTTCTTCATCAGTCTGTAACTCATCATGTGTTCATCCAACTTTATTTTCATTACTGTTGTTTTCCTTCTTCCAGTTTTGTGTACCTACTTTGGAAGCTCTCTATTTTATCAGTTTAATATCTTCCCATCTCTTTGCTCAAAATGCATTGCTGTTGTGCTTGAAAACAGAGCGTCTGTTGTTCAGAATATGTTTGCGAGGGGATTTGAGCAAAGCGGACGGACAGATCTAGAGAACACAGAGGATAACGGATAAAGAATTTGTGACAGCGAGAGAGAGAGAGGAGCAAAGACAGGGAGCGTATGGCTGATGATTGTCTGGCCATATGTATGAGTTGCGTTTTGTAAGTGCCACAGAAACCAAGCTATTTATACTACGCTGGTGGTCTCAGGCAGACAGTGGCATTTACATAATGTAAAAATCTGTTCAGCTTTGGTTCGTGTCCTCCTTGACGGCTGACCCAGTTTTATGTTCGATGGTGTGGCAAAACATGTCATTATGTGCGAATGAATTTCATTCTGACCACGTTATAATATTTTCTTGCACAGAGACTGATTTCATGTGTGTGACTTAAAGATGGTGCGGTTTCTCGGCTTGCACACGTACGCAGACTGACACACACACTTACACCAGCGTACATGCACGCTTCCTGTTATCTCAGGCAATAATTCGGCCCCATTTCTTTTACCGTCTCGATTGTCAGGAACGGAAAGGCAGCCTCAGAGAAGCAACGGATGGGGAAAAAAGGAGAAAGATAACCACAATGGATAGAAAAAGGAGTAAGGTGGTGACGATTATTGAGAATGCTAGGCAAGGTGGAGAGAGAGGTAGATAGCAGCACATATGAGAGAACAGAAGTACTGAATAAATCACTCTGGAACAGGAAGGAGAGATTCACAGCAGCTACTGTATGCATTGGCAGGAAATATATGTAGGCTTGTGTGTTTATGTGTGATTGACAGTTAACGACAATCGCGATCCAACAATAAACCTATATTAATAAACTTGCAGTTATAACTTTCCTACAAATCAACCTAATAGCTCACAGTTGCAACATTTTGTTTCTTGTAATTAGGAAAAAATAATCTCAGTCACAAACTGCAACTATGTCTTGAAATTGTTTCGCATTTTGTGTCTCACAGTTGCAACTCTTTCTCATAGTTAACTTCACATTTCTTCAAATTGTGATTTATTATTTTAATATCTCAAAATTGTAATTTTATTTCTTACAATTTGACTTAATATATCACAGTTGCAACTTTATTTCTTGTAATTAATCAGGGTAAAATATAATCTTTATTTTTTGTAATTAGGAAGAAAAGAATTACAATCATAAATTGCATCTATTGTTGAAATTTTTTGCGTAATAAATAAATTGCAACTATTTCTTGAAATAGTTTTTTGATTGTTTTGGTTTTATATCTCACATTTTTACAATCATAAATTGCAACTACTTCTCATTAGTTTTTGTTGTTTTTGTTTGCTTCTTTAGCTTTATATCGCACAATCGTAACTTTGTTTCTCACATTTTTACCTAATATCTCACAGTTGCAACTTTGTTTCTTGTAATTATTAAAAATAAAAATAAGCGCAATCACAAATAGCAACTATTTCGTGAAATTGCATTTTGTTTATTTTTAGGTTTTTTTATGTCAGAATTGTAAGTTTCTCAGAATTTGGCATACAGTTGCAACTTTATTTCTTGTAATTAATTAGATTAAAAAAATGTGAAAACTGCAATAATTTCTTCAAATTGCAATTTATTTTTTGTTTTATATCTCACAATTGTAATTTTATTTCTTAAATTTAAACTATTTAGTAAATCAGCCAAAAAATTCAAGCTTTATTCATAATTTAAAATTTTTTATGAAATTGTTTTTTTATTTTTTTGTTTGTTTTTTGTATAGTTTGCAATTTTATTTCTTACAATTTCACTTAATATCTCACAGCTGCAACTTTATAATTAAGGGGCAAAAAAAAGCAACTATTTTGGAGATTTTTTTTGTGAAAATTGCAACTCTTTGTTGAAATGCGATTAGTTTTGTTTTTTTAATCTCACAATTTTGACCTGATATCTCACAGTTGCAACTTTGTTTCTTGTAATTAAGAAAAAATAATCAAAATCACAAATTGCAGCTATTTCTTGAAATTGCATTTTGTTTGTTTTGTTTTATATCTCACAATTGTAAGTTTCTCACCCTTTGATATACAGTTGCAACTTTAATTCTTTTCATTAATTAGCTAAAAAATATTTTTTTATTTTTCTTCATATTGCAATTTATTTTTATTTTTTTTATCTCACAATTGTAATTTTATTTCTGACAATTTCTTGTAATTAATCAGGATAAAATTCTACCTTTATTTCTTGTAATTGGGAAGAAAAGAATTTCAATCATAAATTGCAACTATTTCTTGAAATAGTTTTTTATTGTTTTGTTAGTTTGTTTTAGTTTTATATCTCACATTTGTAACTTTCTCACTTTTTGACATGCAGCTGCAATTTTATTTCTTGTAATTACATGGGTTAAAATTTTTTTTTTTTTTGCGAAAATTGCAATTATTTGTTCAAATTGCGATTTATTTATTGTTTTATATCTCACAATTTCTCACAATTTGATTTAATATCTTACAGCTGCAATATTATTTCTTGTAATTAGGAAGAAAAGAATCGCAATCATAAATTGCAACTATTTCTTGCAATTTTTTTATTGCTTTTGTTTTATATCTCATAATTGTAACTTATTTTTTACAATTTGGCATACAGTTGCAAATTTTGTTTCTTGTTATGAAGAATATATGTATGTGTGTGTGTGTATGTGTATATATATATATTATTTTATTTTTTGGCGAAAATTGCAATTATTTATTCAAATTGTGATTAGTATATATTTCACAATCGTAGTTGTATTTCTTATTTTACCTAATAGCTCACAGTTGCAACGTTATTTCTTGTAGTTACTCAGGCAAAAATCCAAGCTTTATTTCTTGTAATTAGGAAGAAAAGAATTAAACTATTTCTTACATTTGTTTTTTGTTGTTTTTGTTTACCTTTTTTTTGTTTAGTTTTATATCTCACAATAACTTACAATTTGACTAAATATCTCAAAGATGAAAACTGTGGAAATGTGAATGTGTTTGTTTTATATCTCACAATTATAACTTAATCTCTCACATTTTGACCCAATATCTCACAGTTGCAACTTTGTTTCTTGTAATTAATAAAAATAACAATTGCAGTCACAAATAGCAACTATTTCTTGAAATTGCATTTTGTTTATTTTTTGTTTTTATCTCAGAATTGTAAGTTTCTCAGAATTTGACAAAGTTGCAACTTTATTTCTTGTAATTAATTGGATGTAAAAAAAAATAGCAAAAACTGCAATTATTTCTTTAAATTGCAATTTATTTTTTTGTTTTATATCTCACAATTGTAATTTTATTTCTTAAATTTGACTTAATATCTCAAAGTTGCAACCTTAGATCTTGTAGTTATTCAGCCCAAAATTCAAGCTTTATTTCTTGTAATTAGGATGAATAGAATCACAATAATAAATTGCAATTATTTTTATGAAATATTTTTTTTTCTAGTTATATATCTTACAATTGTAATTTTATTTCTTACAATTTGACTTAATATCTCACAGTTCAACTTTATTTCTTGTAATTAATCAGGTAACAATTCAAGCTTTATTTCTCATAATTAGGAAGAAAATAGTCACAATCATTAATTGTGTCTATTTATTGAATTTTTTTAGTTTCATTTTACAGAAGTTGCAACATTATTTCTTGTAATTAATTAGGTAAAAAAATAATAATTACATTTTTGGGGAAAATTGCCATTATTTTATTAAATTACAATTTTTTTTGTTTTGTATTTCACAATTGAATTTTTATTTCTTATTTGACTTAATTTGACTCAACATTTCATAGTTGCATCTTTATTTCTTGTAGTTAATCAGGCAAAAATTCAAGCTTTATTTCTTGTGACTAGGAAGAAAAGAATCACAATCATAAATTGCAACTATTTCTAAAAAAAAAAAAAACATTTTTTTCACAATTGTGACTTCATTTCTTACACTTCGGGTTAACATCTCACAGTTGCAACATTGACTCATGAAAAAGTAAAATCTAAATGTACCCTGTTTGCTTTCTTATTGAATGTTTCTGATCTTGCTGAGGTTTCATCAGTGTACATTACTGTAAAGAAAAGCTTATTTTCATAGTATTTCATCAAACAATTACTTTTCACTGACAAATATCTTTCTTGACTGAAATGTGCAAAACGAAATCCATTTTTATTTAATTAGAGCTCAAATTAAATCCTAGATCACTGCACAAACTATTATTCAATGCACAAAATGGACCATAATGAAATAAATTCCAATGAATGTGAGCTATAGTGCAATGAGACTCATCAATTGAGGTTTTCATGTTTTAAAGTCTTCGCTAATTCGCCTTGAGCAAAATATAAAAACCCAGAGTGCGGCCGAGTGTTGGATGATGATTAGCTTTAACCAGAGGGCGTCTGTTTGCTATAATCTCTTAATGGCCGATGCACTGGCGTATGGAATAATTCCATATGCAAAATACTTGAGAATCATTGAATGTGCACTCTGTGTGTTTTTGCATGTAGCCTACATTTGCATGTTTCCAGAAGAGTGATCTGCATAGAAATGCGGTAGTAGTTACTGCGTTCAGATTCGTGTCTTTGAGGAAGATGTCTGTTCATATTATCGTCTCTGTCGGTTCCTGTCACCGTCTCTCATCTTCTCTTTTAAACCTAAATATGCATATATGCATTTCTTCCTCATTGCATTCTAATTTATTTTCTTGTGGAAACTAGGGATGGCTGATTATGTGGAATATATGTCGGTTACACTTAAATGGTTGTGCTATTTTTCAGACGCCGGTTTCGATACACGTGCAGATGGCATGCCAAGTTAAAAACAGTTCCACTTTCGACTAGTCCATTTTGAAAATGTGTAGTTTTGCAGATCCCCAGTGGAAACTCTCTTCCTCTCTCTTGACATGTTTTTTTTTTCTTTTAGCATCTCTCCATTCCAAAACTCACTCCGGCGTCGTTGCATGCACTCCCCCTTCCTCTACTTTTCTGTCTCAGTGCATCAAAGAGCCAATTTGAAGTGCCTTTTTCGGTATGGCAGCCGCTGCCTCTGTGTCTGTGAAGCTGGCAAGACCAACGCAGTCAGACAACATGGCTGGCACCGTATGCCAACAGACGAGAGCAGCATGCTCTGCAGAAGGACAGATAATGAATGTTATTGTCCAGCATGGTGTGTCGTGTCCTTACTAACTTTCATTTAAGCAAATAAAATGCATCATCCATCCGGTGATTAAAGCCATGCCAAAAAATAGCAGCTTAATTGTCCTCATCACGGGGAACGCATAATGATAATTGTACCTGTGACCTTTTTTATGTCAACAACAAGCTTCAACTTGGCATTAAATACAAGTTAAGTTAACACAGAAAGTGATTCTAGTCTCATTCTTCAATAGGTTTGTTTATATGCGCTAATTTTCTTTAGTCCGATTGAATCCAATCCAATTTTTGATTTGGATAGTTTTGGTTATATGAATCCTAAACTTTCTACTTTTCAGTACGATTCAGATATTTGTTTACCTCTGCATTATATAGAGTCAAACAAACCTTAAAGGGGTAGTTCACCCAAAAATAAAATTTGTGATTGTTTACTTACTCTCAAGTTGTTCCAAACTTGTATGGGTTTTATTTTTTCTTCTGTTGAACACAAAAGATATTTTTGATAACCAAATAGTTGACAATAGCCATTTAAGAAAGAAACAGAAAGTAACAGAATTAAACATGAAATTTTGAAATAGAACGACTGAAATAGTATGTGAAATAGTACAGTCGTGGCCAAAAGTTTTGAGAATTACATAAATATTGGAAATTGCTGCTTAAGTTTTTATAATAGCAATTTGCATATACTCCAGAATGTTATGAAGAGTGATCAGATGAATTGCATAGTCCTTCTTTGCCATGAAAATTAACTTAATCCCGAAAAAAAACTTTCCACTGCATTGTTAAGAAGGCTTCAGGGCGTCCAAGAAAGTCCAGCAAGCGCCAGGATCGTCTCCTAAAGAGGATTCAGCTGCGGGATCAGAGTGCCACCAGTGCAGAGCTTACTCAGGAATGGCAGCAGGCAGGTGTGAGCGCATCTGCACGCACAGTGAGGCCAAGACTTTTGGAAGATGGCCTGGTGTCAAGAAGGACAGCAAAGAAGCCACTTCTCTCCAAAAAAAAAACATCAGGGACAGATTGATCTTCTGCAAAAAGTATGGCGAATGGACTGCTTAGGACTGTGGCAAAGTCATATTCTCCGATGAAGCCTCTTTCCGATTGTTTGGGGCATCTGGAAAAAGGCTTGTCCGGAGAAGAAAAGGTGAGCGCTAGCATCAGTCCTGTGTCATGCCAACAGTAAAGCATCCTGAGACCATTCATGTGTGGGGTTGCTTCTCATCCAAGGGAGTGGGCTCACTCACAATATTGCTTAAAAACACAGCCATGAATAAAGAATGGTACCAAAACACCCTCCAACAGCAACCTCTTTTAACAGCAGGATTTGGCCCAGAAGTTGATTGAGAGCATGCCCAGTCGAATTGCAGAGGTCCTGAAAAAGAAGGGCCAACACTCTTTGCATAAATGTCATGTAATTGTCGATAAAAGCCTTTGAAACGTATGAAGTGTTTGTAATTATATTTCAGTACATCACAGAAACAACTGAAACAAAGATCTAAAAGCAGTTTAGCAGCAAACTTTGTGAAAACTAATATTTGTGTCACTCTCAAAACTTTTGGCCACGACTGTACTTGTAACTTGAAAAAAAATTTTTTTTTTCTTTTGTTGAACACAGAAAATGATATTTTGAAGAATGTGTGTAAACAAAAACCTGACTGTAGCCATTGATTTCCATAGTATTGATTAATCATTTTTGGGTGAGCTACAGTATCCCTTTAAGTGCATTCATACACTTCAAGAAATGTAATCAGATTCACTTTGAACATGTTCACTCAGAAAGAAAGAAATGGCAAGTAGCACATTGAATTAAACATGAAATTTTGAAATAGACTGAAATAGTATTTGCAATAGTACTTGTGTTTTTTTTTTTTTTTCTGTTGCACACAGAAGATGATATTTTGAAGAATGTTGTTAAAGGGGTCATCAGGTGAAAAACTAACTTTTACATGTTGTTTGAACATTAATGTGTGTTGGTAGTTTGTGTACACGACCACCTTGATAAAAATCCACCCAGTGGTATTTTTTTTTATCTTTAAAAGTAATAACCCCTTTTTAAAATCAGATCATTCTCAGCTCCTTGTTGTGACGAAACACAGTTGATTGACATGAGCCTCTTACTTTAGCCCCGCCCTCACCGAGCCGAAACAGTCCGAATACGATCGCCATTGTGTCGACTCAAGTGCAGAGGAAGACTCAAATTGAGCGATTGAGGTATTCTGTTGTTGGATGTAATAGTGAACAAAGCAGTCATTTGCTCCCGACGTCTGAGCCGCTGAAGATGTAGAGGTTTAATGTTACTTTTGTTTTTAAATGGAAAGCGCCAATCGCTACATATACATCTATCTTTGTGCAAATCGTTCCTGATGCAGCTTCATCCACAGCAGAAGTGAGTATAAAGGTTTTTTTAGCCTCTTTGCGAATGGCGTTTCTTAATGTGCTTGTTGGCATGTTCCGCCGATAAACGTGGCTAAATGCAGCTAAACGTCCTAAATGTGGCTAAAGTAAACATTACAGCTCATAATCCCTCAGCAAAGAGGGGCGGGGCAAGCAGGGCTCAGTGGCATTTAAAGGGGCCATGTCTTAAAATGAGCTGAAATTTTGCAGAGCTGATTTTGACGGGGTAAAAGGGTGTTTTTTTACACTACCATTGGGAATTTTTAACTGAAGTATATTAGAGACTTAATTAAGACCCTAAAGAATCATATGAACTTGTGGAAAATCCGATGACCCCTTTAACCAAAAAGTTGATGGTAGCCATTGATTTCCATAGTATGGAAAAATACTATGGAAGTCAATAGCTACTGCCAGCTGTTCAGGATAAACAAGTGCATAGTGCATAAATAATTAATCATTTTTGGCTAAACTATACCTTTAAGTGCATTCATACACTAAAAAATGTAATTAAGTTCACTTTGAACATGCTCACTCAGAAAGAAAGAAACAGCAAGTAACACATTGAATTAAACATGAAATTTTGAAATAGACTGAAATTGCATTTGAAATAGTACTTGCATACGTTTTTTTTTTTCTTCTGTTGAACACAGGATGATATTTTGAAGAATGTAGGTAACCAAAAATTTGACGGTAGCCATTGACTTCCATAGTATGAAAAAAAAATACTATGGAAGTCAATAGCTGCCAGCAAATGTTTAGGATAAAACAAGTGGATAGTGCATAAATTTTTGGCTAAAATATTGCTTTGGGCACATTTGTACAGTAAAAAAAAAAAATCAAATTCACTTTGAACATTTTCACCAAGTAAACGACAACACATTGAAATAAACATGACATTTTGAAATTGTATTTGAAATAGTATTTGAAAAAGTACTTGTGTTAGTTTTTTCTCTTCTGTTTAACACAGAAGAAGATATTGTGAAGAATGTTGGTAACTAAAAAGTTGACTGTAGCCATTGACTTCCGTAGTATGGAAAAAATACTATGGAAGTCAATAGCTACCAGTGGATAGTGCATAAATTATGAATAATTGTTGGGTAAACTATCCCTTTAAGTGCATCTGTAAACAAAAAAAAAAACAAAAAAAAAGAAAGACTGAAATAGTATTTGAAATAATAATAATGTTGATAACCAAAAAGTTGATGGTAGCCATTGGTTTCAACAGTATGGAAAAATACTATGGAAGTCAATAGCTACCGGCAACTGTTGGCAAACAATTGGATAGTGCATAAATTATGAATAATTTTTGGGTGAGGTATCCCTTAAAGCGTATTCGTACACTAAAAATGTAATCAAATTTGCTTTGAAACATTTTCACTCAGTAAGAACAAAGAAAAACGACAATTAACACATTGAAATAAACATGATAGAAAGACTGAAGTAGTACTTGTATTAGTTTTTTCTTCCACAGAACAAGATATTTTGAAGAATGTTGGTAACCAAAAAGTTGACGGTAGCTATTGACTTCCATAGTATGGAAAAAAATACCATCGAAGTCAGTAGCTACCATCAACTGTTTAGGATAAAATTAGTGGAGAATGCATAAATAATGAATCACTTTTGGGTGAACTATCCCTTTAAGCACATTTTTACAATAAAAAAAATGGAATCAAATTTACTTTAAACATTTTCACTCAGATAGAAAGAAATGTCAACTAACACATTGAATTAAACATAAAATTTTGACGTAGAAAGACTGAAATAGTATTTGAAATAGTACTTGAGTTTTTTTCCTTCTGTTGAACACAGAAGATGATATTTAAAAAAAATAAATTAAATTAAATTAAATATGACATTTTGAAATAGTATTTGAAATAGTACTTTTTTCTTCTATTGAACACAGGAGATGATATTTTGAAGAATGTTGGTAACCAAAAAGTTGATGGTAGCCATTGACTTCAATAGTATATAGAAAATAGCTGGCAACTGTTTAGTTACTGTTAAGTAACTGCATAAAATATGAATAATTTTTGGGTGAGCTATCCCTTCAAGCATATTTATACACTAAAAAATGTAATCAAATTTGCTTTGAAACATTTTCACTCAGAAAGAAGGAAGAAAACGACAAGTAACACATTGAAATAAACATGAAATTTTGAAATAGAAAGAATGAAATAGTATTTTCCTCTAAAAATGTGGAAAAATGTGAACTTCAAAAAAATGGACAATGACATTGGAAGTAATTAGATACAGACAGTTCTACTAATGTAAAAAGGGTTGTTAATTTAAACTTATAACATTTATGATAGTTTTTATTTATTTATTTGCAGATAACTCACAAAGTGTGTCTGAAAACATCACAATTATTTCACACTTTAAAATATGTTATTTCTGTAGTAAGTAATCTTCTTGCTATAATAGTACTGCACACTAGTTTTATGTAAACACATAAATATATATTGAATGTTCAATGTCTTGTGGCTAAAGTGCATGCATTTTAGGCTTTATTGCATTTCTCTTTACTTCTGCTGTACTTTAAGTGCCCTTACTATAACTGGGATTGTTGCTTTTTTTCCTAAACAATTGAGAGACGCGTCAAAATCATTTTTCTTGGCACAGATGCTGTCAGTGTAGCTTAACTGCTGGTGAACCCGTAACGTTCCTTTTAATAGGTTAACAGAGACATTTTATGGTGATCACGACACCATCATCTCCCCAGGCGCTGTTGTCTCAGATGAGCAATGAGTAAATATTGCTTTGAATGAAATCTGTCATGTTACTTAGAGCTGCTCATTTACGAACAAACCCTGGAACAAACACGATTTTGAATTTTATTCTGGTACTTTAGTAACTCTTTGTCACCTGTTTGCTTTATGGATAATGGAAATACTTCATGAAAGATGCAAATGTGCTCAGAATTGAATACTAGCTTGCTGCTTTGAAAATGCAGCCTAGTACTTATTAAAAATTTATGCATTTTTCCACAGCAAACATGTTTGAGTATTATGAAAAACACTGGTGTAGAAACAGTTTTTAATCAGAAATTGCTGCGAATTTTCACAAACAAATACAAAGAACATTTTTAATTAAAACGTGAAATTTTGAAGTATAGAAATTGAAATAGTGTTTTCTTGTAAAACATACTCCAACAATCTTCCAATAAATTGTTGTTTTTCTGATTTCAAAATATATTTTTACAGTACAATACACTGAGGAAATAAAGACTGTAACAATTTTTACTCAGAAATTGCTAGTAAATTTCACAAGTGATTCAAAGAAACTCCAAGTAATCCATTGAAATAAGATTTTTTTAGGTAAAACAGAATTTTCTAATAAAACATACTCCAATAATTCTTATTTACAAGTTCAGATAATATTTTTTACAGTGCAGTTCAGTAAACTGAAAAAAATTGAAACAATTTTCACTCAGAAATTGTTAGACCGAAAAAAAATTATTAGGAAACGATTTTCTCTTACAATTACAAAGAATATGTTGAATCAAACATGAAATTTTGAAAGTATTAATACTGAAATGGTATTTTCTTTTAAAACATACTCCAATAATTAGTACAGAAGTACAGTAAACTGAAATAAAGCTATAGAAACAATTTTAATTTAGAAATTGCTAGTAAATTTCACAAATAATTACAAAGAAACAGTAAGTAACACATTGAAATAAATAATTTATAATACATTTATAATAGAATAAAAAGAATTTAATAAGCATAAAAACTGAATATTCTTAGAAAACATGCTTGAATAATCTTTATTTACAAGTTCAGAAAATATTTCTTACAGAAAAGTACGGCAAAGTGAAAAAAGGATATAGAAACAATTTTAACTCAGGAATTGCTACATTTTTACAAATATTTACAAAGACACGGCAAGGAACACATTGACTTAAACAAGAAATTTTGAAGTAGAAAAACTTAATTTTCTTACAAAACATCAATGGTATTTATTTAAAATTTAGAAAATCATTTTTACAGTAAAGGACGGTACACTAAAAAAACAATTTGAAACAATTTTTACTTAGAAAATGCTATAAAAAAGATTTTCTAAACTTCATCAAGATCATTGGAGTATGTTTTATAAGAAAATGTAGGTTTTTCTACTTCAAAATTTCTTGATTAATTAAATGTGTTACTTGTTCCTTTTTAGCTGTTTGTGACAATTTACTATGGTACACTAAGAAAATGATATAGAAACAATTTTTACTCAGAAATTGCTAGTAAATTTCACAAAGAATTAGAAAGAAATAACAAGTAACACTGAATTAAACATGAAATTTTGAAGAAAAACTGATTTTTCTAACAACAACTACAAAAAAATCTTATAAAACCTACTTCAAAAATCTTTATTTACAAGTTCAGAAAATCTTTTTGCTGTAAAGTATGGTGCACTGAAAAAGAAAATATAAAAACTATTTTCTCTCAGAGCTTTTGAAGTAGAAAAACTGATTTTTTTCTTATAAAACATGCTCCAATAATCTTTATTTACAAGTTCAGAGAAGTATAGTACACTGAAAAAGTTATAAAAACAATGATCTCTCAGAGCTTGTTAGTAAATTTCCCAAATAATTACAAAGAAATAACAACTAACACATTAAATAAAACATAAAATTTAGAAGTAGAAAAACTGATTTTTCTTATAAAACATACTCCAATAATATTTATTTACAAGTTCAAAAAATCTTTTTATAGTGAAGTACGGTACACTGAACAAATGATATAAAAATAGTTTTTACTCAGAAATTGCTAGTAAATTTCACAAATAATTACAGTGAAATAACAACTAACACATTACATTAAACATGAAATTTTGAAGTAGAAAAATTGATTTTTCTTATAAAACATACTCCAATAATATGTATTTAAAAGTTCAAACAATCTTTTTATAGTGAAGTACGGTACACTGAACAAAAATGATATAGAAACAGTTTTTACTCAGAAATTGCTAGTAATTTGCACAAATAATTACAAAGAAACAGCAAATAACACACTGAATTAAACAAGTAGAAAACAACAACAACAAAAAATCTTATAAAACATACTCCAATCATGTTTATTTACAAGTTCAGAAAATTGTTTTGCTGTTAAGTATGGTACACTGAAAAAGAAAATATAAAAACTATTTTCTCTCAGAGCTTGTTAGTAAATTTCACAAATGATTACAAAGAAAAAACAAGTAACACATCGATTTAAACATAACATTTTGAAGTTTAAAACTGATTTTCTAATAAAACATACTCATAATAATATTTAATTACATGTTCAGAAAATCTTTTTTTATAGTGAAGTATGGTACATTGAAAAAATCTGAAACAGAAACCGTTTTAATTTTGAAATTGCTAGTAAATTTCACACATAATTACAAAGAAACGGCAAGTAACACATTAAATTAAATGTGAAATATTTAAGTAGAAAGACTGAAATGGTATTTTCTTGTGAAACATGCTCCAATAATCTTTTTTTTTAATGGTCACATGATCACATTATGTTGTATGCAAGTAGCATCCAGTTGTCATTTTGGAGTTGAAAGGGGTTATTTTGCATTTTGATAACACTTTGTGTAAAAATGTCTTCACATAATCAAATACTTAAGAAAAACTATTAAAGAGATATTGCTTTCATTTTTCACAGCAGTAATGGAAAGATCAAGTTAGGAGCATTGCATTGGGATACAGTACTGTGCTACTACATTTTTTTTATTTGAAGTATAGTTTACGTACTGCAGAAGTAGTATGCAATAGCAAACACCGGCAATTACGGCAGCAACTGCACAGACTTTCCGACGGAGCTCCTAGGTAACTGATGGATCGTCTGGTTTCATGTTTCCATTTCTTAATAAATAGCCTCATTCTCTTTTGAGTACGTCTCTGTTGTTCACGGCTCAATAACTCTTCGCCTGCTTCCTCTGTACCTTCCTCTCTTTGTCATTTTCTTTCATTATATGTGAACATTTCTATCTCCTCTTCTCCCTCCGTCCTAAATCTTTTTAATTCCAAACCTTGCCAAGAAACCCGCAGCCAAATTTCATTAGCGGCAGCATTTGCATTTTCCGTCAGCGCGTTACCATAATGCTGATTTTTAGCTGAGTTAGTGTCGGCCGGTTTGAGAGGGTTCATTTTTAAACACTCTCCCTCGACGACAACTACTTTTTTTTTTTTTTTTTGTGTGAAGTGTTATCTGTCAAACGTTTTTGCCGAGCTCAATTTGGAGATTGTCCTTGCGGCATTAGCGCGGTAGCACGCTAATGTAGTGGAGTGAGGGAAGATAGTGCTAGCGAGAGAAAAAGTAACCTCTACATCAGCAGAGATCCTCGGCGAGAGATACCGTAAAATTGCCCTTGGCCTTGTAGCTCCAGCAGAAGACTGTGGTGTTTTATAGAAAGCCTTTAAAGGTGATAAGAAGACTGGCACCTGGAAGATGATATGTATCTGTTAGCCAACTCTTCAAGTGCAGAATATAAGTGAGAGATTACACTTCAACTGACTGGGCCGAATTAAATCTGAAATTGATGCACAGTGCATTTTAAGTGTTTGGTCAGTTTTAGAAGGCTCACTCAGTGCAGTGGTATGTTGTTGAATTTAAGAAATGTGCAAAAGGTTTTTAAAATTGGACCAGCTCATGAGGTCACATGCTGTAACATGGATTCAGTAATATTGTGAAATATTTTTACAATTGTACATAACATTTTATTTTGAAAAAGACAAAATGTAGTCGGTATTTCCTCCTAGAGATTTAAAGCTACAACCACCAAACTCAGGTCAGACCTTCAGACTGTTCTGAAGTTAGTTGCTATGACTTTTGTAACTGATCTGACTTACGGTTTTCATAAAAAGTATCTATCTATCTATCTATCTATCTATCTATCTATCTATCTATCTATCTATCTATCTATCTATCTATCTATCTATCTATCTATCTATCTATCTATCTATCTATCTATCTATCTATCTAATCTATTAGTGGTGGGCATAGATTAATTTTTTTTAATCTAGATTAATCTCACTGTAATCTTGGAATTAATCTAGATTAATCTGGATTAAAATGGCTAATTTGAATTCTGCCGAAGGCATTTAGAATATGTGTGCTACCCAAATAATGACTAAAAGTAAGTCTTTGAAAACGGGTTTCTCAAGCCAGGTGGCGCATTAGACCAGGGGCTCATCTCCTGTTTCCAAAATGCATCACAAACTGCTTGACAATTGCATTTACAACACAATTAACTATACAAACTTGTGTAACCAACTATTCCTACACTGCTTGTACTTCTGCGTAAAAGGCTGTGCGATGTGCGCGTTGCAGTGAAATACACAGACACACACCGGCATAGATATCTGCGTGCACAGTCTTCGGTTAAACTGCGTTGCTTTTAGAAGTGTCAATTCAGTTGTTGCATATAGTTTAAAGGATAACTGTTGCCAAAATGCTACCTGGGCTGTTTTTTTTTACTGTAAACGAGACAAACTTATATCTAAAAGCATAATTACGACAAACGAGCCGTTTTTGAGCTTGACCATGATTTAGTTTTGTGGTCAGTGGCCGGTGAATGGGAGTACTAGGGGCATAACTTTGAGCTCATCAAAATCGATATTTTTATAACACTAAGAAGGCTCGACACACCTTTGCTCGAAGTATCGCCTGGGTCTCTACACATGAACTCCAGCATTGAGAACATTGTTTGTGTATACAGAGAGTTTACTAAAAAGAAAGGTTTTGAACAACTCACTTTCACTGTTTGGGTTTCCGCTCGTAGCCATTTTGCCAGTCAAGAAGTGTCGATCTCCGAATATTAAAAACATGTTAGCAGAACATGCTAATAAGGCTAAAACATGCTAATAACATGCTAATCATGCTGGAAACATAACATGTAAGTGTTGCTATCATGATTAACATAATGCTAATCATGCTAAAAATGTTAGCAAAATGCTAATCATGTTAAAAACATGTTAACAACGTGCTAATCATGTTAAAAAACATGATAGCAACATGCTAATCATACTGGAAAAATGCTAACATGTTAATAATGTCAACAACATTTCTAATCATGTAAGAAATGTTATCAAAATGCTAACAACATGCTAATCATGCTTGAAAATAATTCTAGCAACATTACAATCATGCTAGAAACATGTTAGCAACATGCTAATCATGCTAGAAACACGTTAACAAATTAGATTTACCAGGCTAGTAACATGTTTGCAACAAGCTATATTAATAAAATATTAACAACATGCTAGAAACATGGTAATACTTTTACAAACATGCTAGCAACATGCTAATCATGCTAGAAACATGCTAGCAACATGCTAATCATGTAACGTATGCTACCAAAATGTTAAATCATGTTAGCAGTGTGCTAAATTATGCTAGTAGCATGCTATCAACATCTATTTAATCTATCCGTCTAAAGTTTCAAACTTCAAGCTTTTGTAACTGCTTCAAACTTTCAGTCAAAGTTAAAACTATAATAAAAACTATAATAATGTCTCAGTGATACTAAAACAACACTGGTACTGTATATCAACATCAACCAGTCAGTTTTTAGATGGCCCATCTCTTTTTATTGGTACATTGAAACACAGTTGATATTTTATCCACACAAACATGCAAATAGAAGCAGAACTGTTGATTTATAAACATAACTTATATTTATTTTATTTTATACTGAATTTCAGAACACAACTTCCTTCATTACTTCAAGACCTTGGTATACTGCAGTGCAGTGAAGCAGTGAGAGATGACATTGCTTGGGATTTAATTACAGATAAATACCCTGCTGAAAAAAACAGCTAAAACCAGCCTAGGCTGGTTGGCTGGTCTTAGCTGGTTTAAGCTGGAAATGGCTGGTTTTAGGTGGTCTCCCAGCCTGGTCAGGCTGGTTTTAGCTGGTGGTTTCCCAGCCTGACCAGCTAAGACCAGCCTGACCAGAAAAATGGCCAAAACCCCTCTAAAACCAGCCTGCCTCCCAGCTATGACCAGCTAAAACCAGGCTGGTTGACCAGCTAAAACCAGTCAACCAGCCTAGGCTGGTTTTAGCTGTTTTTTTCACCATGGTAATGCCTTCTTTTAATCATTCGGCCCTGTGTGCTTTTTTGGCATTCCATTTTTTAATTAGTATTTGTTTATTCATTCATATTCTTCTCGGAGTGGCGCATTAACACAGTTTTCTGGTAATTGCAGGTCAGTGTGGGTTGTGTAGTGAAATATGTGATTTCTTCAAAGCCACATTGAATCACACTGAGCAGTCGTCAGAGCCGTAGCGCGAGATCAAGACATACTGATGGATATTTTCCGCTGTTTACAGTAGCCTGACTTGTCCAATATTATCTGCTTCACAGTCCACAGTCTAAGCTCATTTTCTGGTCAATAGAAGCAAGGTCACTGAAGTTTGTTCCGTCTGTGTCCTCGTGCTACAGCAGTCATATGCACATCCGTGGCTCACTTTATCAGCCTGTGGTTCCTTCACTATCTGTTCCTGTCCTGCGTGATATCTACAGCTGCTCCCGGCTGGCACCTGCCTGTTCCTTCTGCATATGCTGGAGCTATGAGCTGATGAGGGAATACAGCCATTACATTTCTGTGATTGATGTTGATGAAAACCTTCTTTGAAAATCAAAGGTCACTAGTCAGAATTCTATTTTAAATTTAAAAAAGAAAGTAGATTTACTAGATTTACTTACTGTACGTCAAGTTTTTTTGTGTGCATTTGAAAGAAGCTGGCCTAGACTGCCTTTATTTGTTCAGAAATTTGAATTCAAAATAACGGTTTGCATATATTTTACAATGTAATTTATCCCTGTGATGCAAAGCTAAATGTGACCCTGGACCACAAAACCATAAGTCATAAGTGTAAATTTGTCAAAACTGAGATTCTTACGTCATCTGAAAGCTGAGTAAATAAGCTTTCCATTGATATATTGTTTGAAAAATAGGATAATGTTTGTCTGAGATACAACTGTTTGAATATCTGGAATCTGAGGGTGCAAAAACATCTAAATATTGAGAAAATCGCCTTAAAACTTGTCCAAATGAAGTTCTTAGCAATGCATATTACTAATCAAAAATCGAGTTTTTATATATTTATGGTAGAAAATTTACAAAATATCTTCATGGAACATGATCTTTACTTAATATGCTAATGATTTTTGGCATAAAAGAAAAAATTATAATTTTGACCCATACAATGTATTTTTGGCTATTGCTACAAATATACCTGTGCTACTTTAGACTGGTTTTGTGGTCCAGGGTCACAAATATTCAGCATCATTACTTCAGTCTTCAGTGTCACATGATCCTTCATATGTATGAGTTTGAGGAAAACCTTCTTTGTAAATCAGAATTCTATTTCAAATTTGTTTTTAATTCAAATTTTAAAAAAAGAAGTAGATTTAAAAGAATTGTGTTTGTCAAGAAGTGTTTGTCAAGATTTGTGTGTGCATTTGGAAGAAGCTCACCTTTTTTTTTTTAAATACTGTAAAAATGGTAGAATTTGTGAAACATTATTAGAATTATTAATTATAAAATATTTGAATATATTTTAAAATGTAATTTATTCCTGTGATGGTAGCTGAATTTTCAGCATCGTTACTTCAGTATTTGGTGTCACATGATCCTTCATATGTATGAGTTTGAGGAAAACCTTCTTTGTAAATCAGAGGTAACTAATCAGAATTCTATTTCAAATTTCAAATTTGTTTTTAATTCAAATTTTAAAAAAGAAGTAGATTTAAAAGAATTGTGTTTTTCAAGAAGTGTTTGTCAAGATTTGTGTGTGCATTTGGAAGAAGCTCACCTAGGCTGTGTTTATTTGTTACAAAAATACTGTAAAAATGGTACAATTTGTGAAACATTATTATAATTCAAAATAACAAATTTGCTATTTGAATATATTTTAAAATGTAATTTATTCCTGTGATGGTAGCTGAATTTTCAGCATCGTTACTTCAGTATTTGGTGTCACATGATCCTTCATATGTATGAGTTTGAGGAAAACCTTCTTTGTAAATCAGAGGTAACTAATCAGAATTCTATTTCAAATTTCAAATTTGTTTTTAATTCAAATTTTAAAAAAGAAGTAGATTTAAAACAATTTTATATAAGTGTTTGTCGAGATTTTTGTGTGCATTCGAAAGAAGCTCACCTATAGGCTGCATTTATTTGTTAAAAAATACAGTAAAAACGGTAGAATTTGTGAAACATTATTAGAATTTAAAATAACTTTTTAGAATTTAAAATAACAAATTTGCTGTTTGAATATATTTTAAAATGTAATTTATTTCTGTGATGCAAAGCTGAATTTTAACATCATTACTCCAGCCTTGAAGAACAGCGTTTATTTGCAATATTTTGTGACATTATAAATGTCTTTACTGTCACTTTACTGCAGGCTTGCTGAATGAAAGTATTAATTTCTTTTAAAAAAGTTAGCAAAAAGTTGATGGTAGAATAGTGTAATTTAACCTCCTGTCTTTCCCATTAAATTAGTTATCTTCCTGAGTGATGTGATCGGTTTAATTCAAATTACACTCATGAATTGAATGTAAGTCAATTCTTCCATTCTGAACTAAATTTGGCACAGTTTTATGTGTGTGTGTGTGTGTGTGTGTGTATGTGTGTGTATGTGTATAGATAAACAGATAGATAGTATAAACAATGTATTTTAATGAGTTTTATGTTACAGTAAGTTACGTTTAAGTGGATATAGTTTGTGTATAGAGTGGGTCAATTCTTCCATTCTGAACTAAATTTAGAACATTTATGTTGTATATATGTGTGTGTATAGATAGATAGATAGATAGATAGATAGTATAAACACTGCATTTTAATGAGTGTAATGTTGTAGTAAGTTATGTTCAAGTGATTTTAGCTTGTGAATCAAGCAGTGTTTTCTGTTAAATGCCCTTGTCTGTTGTAATGAGTTGAGCATGACGACATTTTGCTGATTAGTGTGCTTCATTAAGATGAATGAGAGCACTGACGGTTAGCTTTCTCAGTGTATTACAGACCTCCTTGGTTGAGTTGCTTAAACAAGCAAAATGTTAAAAACACAACAGAGCTGCAGTGTTTACACTTTCTGAGACATAATTCCTTAATTCCTTAATACTAACTTCAAATAAACTAGTTCTGATAGTCAACTACAAAAATAACACTTTTAAGCTGTTTTTTTTTTTGGTGTGCAAAAGTGGTAGAAAAATAGGGAACAAGACACCAACTTTTTTTAGTTGTATGTAAAAGATTATTGGCATGTTTTACAACAAAATTCTATACTGTAAACAACTTAAATCATATTAAACTGAATTAAAATGTACTCACCCCTTTGTCATCCAAGATGTTGATGTTGTTCTTTTGTTTTTGAGGAAAGAATTTCAGGATTATTTCTCCATATAGTGGACTCCAATGGTGCCACAGAGTTTCAAACTGCAGCTTCAAAGGACTCTAAGCATGTTTTTTTTTTTTTTTTTTTACTATACTCTTATATACTTTTTAACATCAAATGCTTGTCTTGTCTTTCTCTGCGATGTGCATGTGTAGTCTGTGCATCTCCGGTTATGTCAAAAAACTCCCATCTCATTTTCTTCCCCTAACTTCAACATTTTTTTCAAAATCATCCTACATCGCTGCAGAAGTACCAACCCAAAGTACATCAATTGTATTTTTTTTAAAGGGGTCATTGGATGTCCATTTTCCACAAGTTCATATGATTCTTTAGGGTCTTAATCAAAAGTCTCTAATATACTTTGGTTAAAAATTCTCAATAGTAGTGTAAAAAACACCCTTTTACCCGGTCAGAATCAGCTCTGCAAAATTTCAGCTCATTTTAAGACATGTCCCCTTTAAATGCCACAGAGCACTGCTTGCCCCGCCCCTCTCTGGGATTATCAATTAGAGTCTTCCTCTGCACCTGAGTCACACAATGGCAATTGTATTCGGACTGTTTCAGCTCGGTGAGGGCGGGTCTAAGGTAAGACGCTAATGTCAAATGTGTTTCGTCACAACGACAAGAAGCTAAGAATGAACTGATTTTAAAAAAGGCATATTACTTTTAAAGATTAAAAAATACCACTGGGTGGATTTTTATCATTGTAGGGTGGTTGTGCACACAAACTACCAACACACATTAATGTTCAAACAACATGTAAAAGTTAGTTTTGCACCCAATGACCCCTTTAAAATAACCAATAGTTTCACTAGATAAGACCCTTTTTCTTTGGCAAAGCACAACACAAAGTGCTTTGTGTAGAGCACTTTGAAGCTGTATTTAAACTGCAATTTGGAAGTTCAAACTCTGGGGAACCATAGAAGTCCACTATATGAAGAAAAATCCTGACAAGTTTTCCTCAAAAAACAATTTCTTTACGACTGAAGAAAGGAAGTCATGAACATCTTGGATGACAAGGGGGTGAGTAAATTATCTGTAAATATTTATTTATTTATTTTTTCATAAAATAGTTGAAATGGCTTAAAGGAGAACTCCGGTGTGATTTTGACCTAAAGTGTATTGAATCATGATACCGAGTGTGAACGTACCTTGCATATCTCATCTCGGTTTGTGTCCAGCTGTCCGAAATCTGGGGTCAGTTAGCCGATGCTCACAACAACAGGTTGTCAATGAAAGTCAACAGGGCATCGGAATAGCCATGTAAATAAATCACTGTTTTACGCCATTTACGAGGCACAAAGTAGCTCCACACTTCATTGGTAGACTTCCAAGGGCCTTGACATTTAAAACGAGACATTGAGAACTCCGAAATTGAGAAAAAGCACCGGTAGTTTATTTACAAGAAGATTTATACAGACAGTACCTGGAAAAGAAAATCCGGTCGCCGCCATCCTGAACTTAGTCACGATAAATCGAGTGTCGAGCACCAAGGAATTTATCAGGTTATCAACGTATCAGGTTGTAGTTTCCTTCGTGCTCGACACTCGACTTATCGTGACTAAATTTAAGATGGCAGCGACCGGTCTGTTCCTGGTGGAAAATGTCTGTATAAATCTACTTGTAAATAAACTACCGGTGCTTTTTCTGAGTTCTCAATGTCTCGTTTTAAATGTCAGGGCCCTTGGAAGTCTACCAATGAAGTGTGGAGCTACTTTGTGCCTCGTAAATGGCGTAAAACAGTGATTTATTTACATGGCTTCTTCGATGCCCTATTGGCTCTCATTGACAACTTGTTGTGAGCATCGGCTAACTGACCCCAGATTTCGGACAGCTGGACACAAACCGAGATGAGATATGCAAGGTACGTTCACACTCGGTATCATGATTCAATACACTTTAGGTCAATATCACACCGGAGTTCTCCTTTAACTTATTTTGATGAGTTAAAGTAAAATAAAAATATAAGTTGCTATGACTTACTGATCATATAATTTTTTACAGTGTGTTTTAGTTTTTTACTTCAAAAATTAATTTAACAAAGTGTTAAGTGCCATTTAATTTTCTGATTTTGTATCTGAAGTAAAATTGACTATCAGTTTCTGAGTGAAAGTTATTTCTACACCAATTTTTTTTATCAGTGCAGCCTCCTCTTTGAGAGATTTTCTAGCTGTTCTGAATGTCTTTCTATATTAGTCCTGTTTTGAGCAAACAGTCCCTTCAGTCTCAGGATTTTGTCAGATTGCCCAATTAGTCTTTAAAAATTAACAAAGGAAAAACCTGCTCAGATGTTGTTTACCGCCCTTCTTAGAAATTTTATGATGGCTCAACGCCCAGGTTTTCCTTTTCCACCTCTTTGGAGCAGCAGGAGGAATCCCTTTTAAATCCTCATTAAGCTGTTTTCCTTATAACTATGGTGCAGCTGATTGAGAATTAATTTGCCTCATCTTCAATTTACTTGATCGCGGTTGGCTGCTCACCTGGCTCGATTTTCCTCGCTGATCTCCGTGGTAAGAGGCTGGAAGGACGTGCGGTGCAGGGTAATTACCATATAGGTTAAGAGCAAGGAGACTTGTTTATTTTAAAAGGATGTTTGAATGAGAAACTTTGTGGGCAGACCCAATATGTTGGTCTGTGTTAATATCTATTATTTTCCGTGATGATTATCATTTGTTTTCACTGGTGACTGATGCTCATTAAAAGCACTCTGGCATCACAAATCCATTTGTTTGGTCAACAATCCCGGCATCTTCACAGGCAAAAGCTGCAGGTAATTTTGCCGTCTGCAAAGCTCCCTCTAAAATTTAGCTGTTACAGGCAGAATGACAGAAACACACTTTGGAAACCAAGGCAACATGCTTTCATAGCCCTGTCAAACCAATCAAATGCCTCGCGCAGCGCTGTAGAAAATGGCAAGAGAAGTGCTGATGATTTGAGAGCTCCCGGTGTGATCATTCAGCGTAGACCTGGTTTCGACAGATTCGCAATGATGGCGTACTGTGTGCTTGCCAAACCAACCTTATCTGGGCTAAAAAACGCTAGAGGCGATTGATCAGGAATCAATACCAGACCAGTGGTCGTCTTAGGCTGATTTTGTAGTTAGGCTCGTCATTTGGTTTTAGTTGAACATTGAATTCATTCTGGATGATGCTGTTAATAGAAAACATCTTGCGCAACAAGCTGAACTGCACGCTTTTATTGAGGAAGAGGTGACATGGGTCTAATTTGGTGATTTTAATTGGCCTAGTGCGTATGTTTTTGAGCGTTTTCATTAAAGGACACCCAAGTATTGTTTCTGTATAAAGAGAGGTGTTAGAAGAGAACTCAGCATGAAATTCTAAAGAC
This sequence comes from Garra rufa, assembly GCF_049309525.1. Classification (NCBI taxonomy): domain Eukaryota; kingdom Metazoa; phylum Chordata; class Actinopteri; order Cypriniformes; family Cyprinidae; genus Garra; species Garra rufa. The sequence goes on from NC_133377.1 coordinate 37,594,973, forward strand.
TACATGCTGTTCCCAAACGTGAAAAGTTGACTTTTATATTTGACATTTTACTAAAACCAAAACATCATTATCCGAAAAGCATTTATTATTTTAAGTTGACAACATACTATTCTCTACCCGCTTTAACGTGATGTTGGCTGCATAATCCTGAACACTAACATCTCCAGTTTAGTTCAGCTTTATTGTTTAAGTGCATTTTGCAAGAAGAAAAAAAGAAAAAAGAAAATTGCAGTTTTATAAAGATATAAGCATTTTCCATCTTTAGAAAGTAGAATGGAACCATAATAATATAAAATGTAATTATGCAACCTTGCTGAATAAAATATTACATTATATATAAATTATATATATATATATATATATATAAAGAAAAAATTATGTAATATTTTATTCAGCACGGTTGCATTAAATAGATCAAAAGTGAGACATTTATAGACATTTTCAAAAACATTTGTCACAAAAGATTTAAGTTTCAAATAAATGCTGTTCTTTTGCAAATAATCATTTTAAATTATAATAATGTTTAGCAATTTAACAGTATTATTGTTCAAATAAATGCAGCCTATGTGAAGAGTAATGATGCTGAAAATTCAGCTTTGCATCACAGAAATAAATGACATTTTACAATATATTCAAAGAGAAAACAGTTATTTTAAATTCTAATAATATTTAGCAGTTTTACTGTATTATTAATCAAATAAATGCAGTCTATGTGAAGAGTAATGATGCTTAAAATAAGCTTGACATCACAGAAATAAATGACATTTTACAACATAATCGAATAGAAAACATTTTAAATTATAATAATATTTAGCAATTATTTAGCAATTTTACTGCATTATTGATCAAATAAATGCAGCCTATGTGAAGAGTAATGATGTTGAAAATTCAGCTTAGCATCATAGAAATAAATTACATTTTACACTATATTCAAATACAAAACAGATATTTTAAATTATAACAATATTTAGCAATTTTACAGTATTATTGATCCAATAAATGCAGCCTATGTGAAGATTGGCGTAATGATGCTGAAAATTCAGCATTGCATCACAGAAATAAATTACATTTTACAATATATTCAAATAAAAAAACCAGTCATTTTAAATTATAATAATATTTAGCAATTTTACTGTATTATTGATCAAATACCGTAAATGAAGCCTATGTAAAGATTGTCATAATGATGCTGAAAATTCATCGTCACATCACAGAAACAAATTACATTTAACAGTATATTCAAATATAAAATAGTCATTTTAAATTAAATTTAATTAAATTTTTAATTATAATAATAGGCTATTTAGTGATTTTACTCTATCACTGATGAAATAAATGCAGCTGTTGTGAGGACTGCAGTAATGATGCTGAAAATTCAGCTTGGCATCACAGAAATAAATTACATTTTACAATATATTTAAACAGAAAACAGTCATTTTAAATTAGAAAATATTAAGTAATATGTACTATTATTAATCAAATAAATGCAGCCTATGTGAACAGTAATGATCCTGAAAATTCAGCCTCAAATCAGAAATAAATTACATTTTACAATATATTCAAATAAAAAGCTGTCATTTTAAATTTGAATAATATTTAGCAATTTTGCTGTATTATTGATCAAATACTATAAATGCAGCCTATGTGAAGATTGGCGTAATGATGCTGAAAATTCAGCATTGCATCACAGAAATAAATGACATTTTACAACATATTCAAATAGAAAACAGTTATTTTAAATTCTAATAATATTTAGCAGTTTTACTGTATTATTAATCAAATAAATGCAGTCTATGTGAAGAGTAATGATGCTTAAAATAAGCTTGACATCACAGAAATAAATTACATTTTACAACACAATCAAATAGAAAACAGTCATTTTAAATTATAATAATATTTAGCAATTTTATTGCATTATTGATCAAATAAATGCAGCCTATGTGAAGAGTAATGATGTTGAAAATTCAGCTTAGCATCATAGAAATAAATTACATTTTACACTATATTCAAATACAAAACATATTTTAAATTATAATAATATTTAGCAATTTTACAGTATTATTGATCCAATAAATGCAGCCTATGTGAAGATTGGCGTAATGATGCTGAAAATTCAGCATTGCATCGCAGAAATAAATTACATTTTACAATATATTCAAATAAAAAAAACAGTCATTTTAAATTATAATAATGTTTAGCAATTTTACTGTATTATTGATCAAATACTGTAAATGAAGCCTATGTAAAGATTGTCGTAATGATGCTGAAAATTCATCGTCACATCACAGAAACAAATTACATTTAACAGTATATTCAAATATAAAATAGTCATTTTAAATTAAATTAAATTACATTTTAAATTATAATAATAGGCTATTTAGTGATTTTACTCTATCATTGATGAAATAAATGCAGCTGTTGTGAGGACTGCAGTAATGATGCTGAAAATTCAGCTTGGCATCACAGAAATAAATTACATTTTACAATATATTTAAACAGAAAACAGTCATTTTAAATTAGAAAATAATAAGTAATATGTACTGTTATTAATCAAATAAATGCAGCCTATGTGAACAGTAATGATCCTGAAAATTCAGCCTCAAATCTCAGAAATAAATTACATTTTACAATATATTCAAATAAAAAGCTGTCATTTTAAATTTGAATAATATTTAGCAATTTTATTGCATTATTGATCAAATAAATGCAGCCTATGTGAAGAGTAATGATGTTGAAAATTCAGCATTGCATCACAGAAATAAATGACATTTTACAACATATTCAAATAGAAAACAGTTATTTTAAATTCTAATAATATTTAGCAATTTTACTGTATTATTGATCAAATACCGTAAATGCAGCCTATGTAAAGATTGTCGTAATGATGCTGAAAATTCACATCACCGAAACAAATTACATTTAACAGTATATTCAAATATAAAATAGTCATTTTAAATGAAATTAAATTACATTTTAAATTATAATAATAGGCTATTTAGTGATTTTACTCTATCATTGATGAAATAAATGCAGCTGTTGTGAGGACTGCAGTAATGATGCTGAAAATTCAGCTTGGCATCACAGAAATAAATTACATTTTACAATATATTTAAACAGAAAACAGTCATTTTAAATTAGAAAATATTAAGTAATATGTACTGTTATTAATCAAATAAATGCAGCCTATGTGAACAGTAATGATCCTGAAAATTCAGCCTCAAATCTCAGAAATAAATTACATTTTACAATATATTCAAATAAAAAGCTGTCATTTTAAATATGAATAATATTTAGCAATTTTGCTGTATTATTGATCAAATACTATAAATGCACCCTATGTGAAGATTGGCGTAATGCTGCTGAAAATTCAGCTTTGCATCACAGAAATAAATTACATTTTACAGCATATTCAAGTAGAAAACAGTTATTTTAAATAATAATAATAATAATAATAATTAGCAATTTTACTGTATCACTAATGTGAGCATAAGAGACTCCGACTTCATTTAAAAACATAAAAGTCTTACCAACCCCAAACTCCAGTGAATTTTTTAAATGAATATGTTAATTCACAGCCTTAAAACTATAATTAGCTTTGGTCAGAAACCAAGTGCCCAGGCTGCGACGACAACCTCACCTTTCCGCCATTTAAAGCTGACCCTCATTGTTTTTATTGGCACAGTAGCGTTTATCCTTAACAGCCGGCCTGTCTTGGCGCTCGACTGTGTCATATCATTTCACCCTTGCCAGGGTTGAAAAAGCACCATGCGAGAGCTTAGAGCCGCATTATTACGAGGGACTTACGGCAGTATTTTACACCTGTATGTCGAAGCAGCCTCAAGAGAGGCCTGTTCTTGCATTTACTGGTTATATTCCCATCTAATGTTTGTTTGTTTCTATAACACATCGTCGGAGGCAGACCGGGGGAGCGGGTGATAAGGAAGAACGGCAAATCTCACCAGGCTCACGCAAGGTTTGCTTTAATTAGAGTGTATCTCTGGCTGTATGCAGACACCGAGGGTCCCTGGTGTGTGTGTGTGTGTGTGTGTGTGTGTGTGCGACGACGGAAAAGAGGGAGATGTTTTTTTTGTACATCCACGGTTCACTGTTTCACAAGCAGCGGCGACGCATCTCCTTCATCCGCGTGTCCGCCCTCTACTTTCGCTCTGTGCCTCTAATGAGAGCGGATTATGGGGATGTGAGATGAAAGGCCTGTCATTTCTCTTCTGATGAGAGAACTTGTGTGTGCGTTTGTGTGTTGAAGGTTTAATAGGTGATCCCGGTGCAGCCAAACTGTTTTATGTTTACAGGAACAAAGGGAAAGCAGATAGCTTCAACCTATTTGCAGGTAACACCATTAAACATGCCCTTGCCCCCTGATTTGGGTTCGACTTTGTATGGATGTGATGCACAGGGTTTTTTTTTTCTCCATTGGATCTTCAGTAGGGTAAATCATCCCTGTGGCTTTTTCGGCGGTTGGGAAATCTTTTTTCTTTGAAGTGAAGAAGCAAGGCAACGCTGTCGGCAGATGCGCGTCTGACTGAGCGCCAGCCTGCAGCTCTATGGGATTTTTATTTTGCGTTTTTATAGTCTTTAAATAGCATTCAGAATAAATTTTCACAGTTTTGCTTAAGCAGCCCAGAAGAGATGAAACCTGTTTTGTGGTGAATGTGCACTGTAACCGATTTTTGTAATTTGAACAGTATTTTACTGTAATATCTACAGTAAGATACCGTAAAATGTATATACAGTATTTTACTGTAAACTGCAAAGGATTATGGGAAAATATATGATCACTACTGTAATTCTCCACTACTGTAAATCCGTTTACAGTAGTGAACTTGCCCGCGAAAAATTGACCAATGGCAAATGAGATTTTTTTTTCTCCTGTTGAGTTAAGTGGCGGTAAAAAGGACAAAAGAGAAATGTTGCATCAATAACTCGACAAAAAGGTTAGTATATTATTTCTGTTTTATGAAAAACTGAACAATTTTAATTTGTTTTCACTTGTTAACAGCAAACTAACAATATTCATCGTGTTTTTCATGTCGGTAGCCTTTTTTTTCTGACTGACGGCCGGGGCGCCGCCATAACGGTGAAAACATGGACTGGTGAGTAAATTAAGGTGACCTATATTAGTCGAAATAAACTTTATTTAAACTGAGAAACACGTTTGTATATTCGGCTGCCCTTTAATGCAAGTTAGTTCGTCTGACGAGCCCTTACTCAAGCTTAACAGCAAACTGAGGTGAAATACTGAGGTAAAGTGCGTTAAGCAACACCACTGTTTCTGTGGAGATTTTAAACTGTATTTTCAAGCCCTTCTTTTGTTTGTTATTTTCAAGTTTCTGGTCTGGATGTCGTCTGTAACGTCGGAGCGCGGAGGTGTATTTTGCATCTTCTTCTGTGAATGACTGCCATAGTATCGACGATAACATGAACTGGTAAGCTAATAATGTCAGTAAGCCGAAGTTGACAAACTTAACGTTAGTCACAGAGCAGCATAATATCTTTTAAACGCTGCCTCTTTATAGCTAGCAAGGTAATTCTCTTCAAATGATGTTTAAGTAAGAAATGTGTGTATGAATGTCGTATGTAACTTTATAGACGGTCCCTTCAGTGACAGACGTGACATAAACAGCGCGCTAACATGAAACACTGAGGTAAAACTGAACACCGCGGTTAACTGCATCTTTTGTGTTTTATTTTCAAGTTTGTGGTCTCGTGGTCATGCCGTCTGCATCGGAGGTGTATTAGAGTCTTTTCTGGTGATTGCCGTCGTCGCGGTGCAAACAACAGGTGAGCTTCCCCTTTCATCAATTTAACTAAGTTAATGTTAACGTTACTAAATTAGCCAAATTAGCCACAGGCTGCTGTTCTCCACTGACTTGCAGAACAGGTTAACTTTTTAAAGAGAGTAACGGGCTAGCAATATATTAATATAACAAGTTTTGCTAATAAATATTATAAATGTTTATTTTATTAAAAATGTAGATTTTATTACTGTACAGTAGTTGTCTTTTCTGATCATAAACTATAGTAACACTAAAAGGGTGTTGTGACACTGTCTGTTACAGGAGATTTCTCCAAGCACTAACTGGATGCTGACCATCAGATGCAGAATCATCATACAGCCAGCTGTCCATTTTACAGACATGCAGAATCAGGTAACCCAAAACATTTTTGTTTTACATTGCATTTACATTCATGCATTTTTCAGATGCTTTTATCCTAAGCAAGTTATATTGTATTTAAAGTACACATTTGAAAGGTATTTATTTCCGGGGAATGTTTTTTATTACCATGTCTTGTCACATCAAGATTGAGTTTGCATGCACATTAAAATTATTTCTATTAAACCAGCATTTAAACAGCAAAATGCAGCTGCTTCAGGTATCTTTAACTTACTGTAACCTTTAAATTCATAATAGCAATCTTACCGTCTGTCAATTTAGATTATTGTTACTGTAAAGCAACAATTAGAGATTTTTAATCATAGTAGGCTTATTATATGCACAGACTTTCTAGGAAACACACGTTTAGAATGTTTATATGAACAGATTGGTTAGCATTTAGCATGGTCTGTGGCAGACTTTTGAGTGTCAGGGCAACAAAATTCAATAAACGAATGTAATATTAAGTGATTTAAATCATGAAGAAAGTATTGTCTTTTTGCTCCATTTAGTAAAAACGGTTCTTAACAAAGCCATGTTGTGCATCTCTGCACACAGCAGTGTTTCATTACTGAATGAATTTACCTTTTTTAAACACCTAGAATCAGTGACTTACTGACCCATTCATAAAATTCTTTATAAAAAATTTCAAGAAAAAGTTTCTTCAGTTTTTTTTCTTACTACTGCGTTCGTATGTAGTATATCATTTTTTTTTTTAAATGCATACAGCACCAAGTTTGACAGTTGAGGCAAATTCTTTAAACACTGTTTTTCTTGTGCTTGCAGGTTTGTTCAGACAGTCAACCTTTGTGGCAGCAAATGCATTGACAGTCACAGATCAGATGGACTTCTGGAAAGAGGGTGCAAACAGCAAGCATCAGCCTGAATCCCATTCTGCCGTTTCTCATCAGAGAGCTTGTCAACTTTGACTCAAAACTACTAAAATGTAACACAACACAAACACATTTTTACTGTATGATTTTATTTTATTTACACTACCAGACAAAGCTTTTGAACAGTAAGATTTTAAATGTTTTTAAAGAAGGTCTCTTCTGCTCACTAAGCCTGCATTCATTTGATCCAAAGTACAGCAAACACAGTACACTTTTGAACCATTTTTATTATTTAAAATAACTGTTTTCTTTTTGAATATATTTTAAAATGTAATTTATTGCTGTGATCAAACCTTAATTTTTAGCATCATTACTGCAGTCACATGATCCTTCAGAAATCATTCTAATAATTTGATTTTCTGCTCAAAAACTATTATTATGATGTTGCTGAAATTATTATAATGCTAAAATACTTTTTTTTTTTCAGGTTTCTTTGATGAATAGAAAGTTCAGATAAACAGCATTTATCTGAAACAGAAATAGTTTGTAACATTATGAATGTCTTTATTATCACTTTTGATCAATTTAAATCATCCTTGCTAAATAATATCTTTCTATTCATCAAAGAATCCTGAAAAATCTAAAAATTAAATAATGTTTATCAGCATACTAGAATGATTTCTGAAGGATCATGTGATACTGAAGACGAGTAATGATGCTGAAAATTCAGCTTTGATCAAAGGAATAAATTAAATTTGGATCAAATTAATGCAGGCTTGGTAAGCAGAAGAGAATTCTTTAAAAAAAATCTTAGTGTTCAAAAACTTATGACTGGTAGTGTACTTACTTATTTTTGCTTTTCAGTATGTGTATGTTTGCCATGATACAAAGTCTCTGTACTTTTAAAAAGAAAATGTTCAACAATTAAAAAGAATATTATCAGAACTAATGCTTATGAGTTATTGTGATTTTTATGGGGTTGGGGTGGTAAAAAGCTGTAGGTTAATTGGATTGTTTTTACAGGTAAAAAATGTTTAAAATAAATGAAAATAAACTCTATAGTACTGATACTGTAATTGAAAATACAGTAAAAATACTGTAATTGAAGATACAGTAAAAACACTGTAAATTAAATTACAGTAAAAATAATGTAAATGAAATTACAGTAAAAATACTGTAAATGAAATTACAGTAAAAATACTGTAAATGAAATTACAGTAAAGACCTTTTAGTACTGTAAATGCACTTACAGTATTAATACTGTAAACATTTTTACAGTAACTTACTGGCATCCAGCTGCCAGTAAGTTACTGTAAAATTTACAGCAAACTTTTTACAGTGTGAAGAAAGAGATTTTTAGATCCTCATTAATGACTGTTAGAGTTCTTTTGCAGAGGAAGTAGAATGGAGAATCATCTTTAGTTCATGTGTTTCTCTGAGAACAAGATCTAAACGGCCTTAAAACAAGATAAATTGAGAAGTAAAATGAAATGGTAGCCTACATTAAAACTTGTTTTTAGATCCCCCTTTGACAAACTGCTTTTGTCTTGTTTTAAGCATCCACCTAAGCAAATTGAGTAAGGTTTATGAAGAAGTAAACATTTTGCCACTGGGATGAGAAAAATAAACTTAATTCAATATGCGTTCTGTGAAAATGTCCTCATAACTTCTGCAGTTTTTCTTTGCAACTAATTTTATCCTACTTAAACGTTGTTTGATTATTGTTGCTGGAAAAAAAAAACAGAAACCCTAGAAAAAAAAATCTGAAAATGTTTTCTTGTGTCTGTCTGATTTTTGCTTTAATGGCTCACTGAAAACAGACTTTCTAAAATTCTGTATTGCTGCATGAAATAAAATAAGCATTAACTGATATCTAGTCAAACCAAAATTTATTCAGACACCTTCAAAATTTCTCACATTATCAGTTTATTCCCTATAGTTTAGAAAATGGTAATAAAATATGACAAGAACTCAATAGTTGAACTGTGTCAGAACAAATTAATCTTGATAATCACAAATTAACTACAGTCAAATGAAACTTTATTCAGACACCTTTAAAAATTTCTCACATTATCAGTTTATTCGCTATAGTTTAGAAAATGGTAATAAAATATGACAAGAACTCAAGAGTTGAACTGTGTCAGAACAAATTCCTCTTGGTAATGATAACTGTGATAGAAAGGTATGTAACAAAACATGGTCAGGTCAAAGTGTCAAATCTAATTTCAGGTCCCAAATTTGTATGAATTTTATTGGTAGTCCACTGTATGAAGAATTTTTTTGCTTATAATGTGTCAGAGTTTACTTTATTTTGCTATCCTCACTTACATAAATGAACTATAGCGTCCTGCACCCACTAGTAAAAAAATATAAAAAATGATATTTGGTGTCTGAATAATTTTGGTTTGATTTTGGTTTGGTTTGGTAGGATTTTTATGGGTATTGGTCATTTTCAGTGCCAGTCTGCAGCTCTATGGGATTTTTATTTTGCATTTTAATAGTCTTTAAATAGCATTCAGAATAAATTTTCACAGTTTTGCTTAAGCTACTCAGAAAAGATGAAACCTATTTTGAAAGTGAAGAAAGAGACTTTTAGATCCTCATTAAAGACTGTTACAGAGTTCTTTTGCAGAGGAAGTAGAATGGAGAATCACTTTTAGTTCATGTGTTTGTATCGTGTTTTCCGAGAACTCGATCTAAACGGCCTTGAAACAAGATAAATTGAGAAGTAAAATGAAATAGTAGCCTATATTAAAAAATATTTTTAAAATATGACAAGAACTCAAGAGTTAAACTGTGTCAGAATAAATTCCTCTTGATAATGTCAGATAACTGTGATAGAAAGGTATGTAACAAAACATGGTCAGGTCAAAGTGTCAAATCTAATTTCAGGTCCCAAATTTGTATCAGTTTTATCGGTAGTCCACAGTATGAAGAATTTTTGGGTATAATATGTCACAATTTACTTAAGTTTGCCTTCCTCCCTTATATAAATGAACTTTAGCGTCCTGCACTCACTAGTAAAAAAAAATATCAAAAATTATATCTGGTGTCTGAATAATTTTGGTTTGGTTTGGTAGAGGTCGACCAGGATTTTTATGGGTATGAGTATCTGTAAAAAAAAAGTATAAAACAAAATGACTAAAACTTAAATTAAAACCAACGTGAAATAAAAAAAAAATCTAAACTAAATTAAATTAATTAAATTAAAATCTCACACTCTTATTAATTTGAGATTAAATCAAAATGACTTTATTGGTTGAGGAAAAAAATATATTATCTGAAAAGTTATTACTAATATAATACTGATATAACACTAATATAATACTTGAGCTATATAAAAATCAGTAATTAGTTAATAATAATAACGAATTACAGATTTTTATATATACACTACCAGTCAAAGGTTTTTGATTTGATTTTATTATTATTATTATTATTATTATTATTCATTTTCTGCATTTATTTGATCCAAAGTACAGCAAACAAAAAAATATTAAAATAAAATCAAAGTATTACCAGAAACTACAAATGTATGTCAATGATATTAAAACAGCACTGCTTCTGAGCTGCTGGCTCTTTATATGGGTGTTTAACCTTGAGCTGTCCTCAGGAGAGCTTCACTTCCTGTGCTATTTGCACAAATTTCATTGCGGCCCAACTCTGAGATGGCATCTGAGTCTGGGCTTGAGGGTCACACCCCGTGATTCCTTCCCTGTGAGGTTTATTGCCATGCTTAGATTTCCAGATATCTCCACCTTCTGCCTTTCGGAGCAGGAAGCTGTGAGCTCTAGTTCCTCTGATGATGTGAGTTACACTCAGATGCTTGATAAAGACGCCAGAGTCGGATGGATTTCACAAAGATCTGTCAACATGATTGACGGCACAGCACCGCTAAATATTATATTCTTAAAATGTGCCAGTGCTACAAGGCCAAATGCAATTTCAAGATATAATTTGTGAGAAAAAAAAGCTTATCAGGTGATTTTTTTCTGGTTTTAATATTTTTTTAGATAAATTTGTGATAGAATTATAGTAAAATATGTAATATAACTAAACTATATATATATATATATATATATATATATATATATATATATATATATATATATACACACACACACACACACAGGCTAAAAAAAATTGAAATTACAGGGAAAAATGTATAGTTTAAAATATATTCAAATAGAAAACAGTTATTTTAAATGGAAAGGATATTTTAAAAATGTACTGTTTTTGCTGTATTTTGGATCAAATAAATGCAGGCTTGGTGAGCAGAAGAGACTTCTTTAAAAAACATCTTACTGTTCAAAAACATCACAAAAGTCCACAAGTAATCCACACCACTCCAATCCATCAATTAATCACTTGTGAAGAGAAAATCTGTGTTATTTAGCTTTAAACTGTCACTTGCAGACAAAATATGAGTCTATAATTCTCCTGTGAAAAAGTTTATTTCAGGTTTTCTACTCGCATCAAAATCCACCCAGCAATATTATGAATAGAGGAGTCATATTTTAACTGGAAGCAACAGTTTTGGAGTTAAAACATTTTAGTAATAGATTTGTTTCTTACAAACATGCAGCTTTTTGCTTCACAAGACATTTAAGTGACGGATGGAGTGGTATGGATTACTTGTGGATTATCGTAGAAATAGAAATATATTCTTTGTAGTGTTATCATAAAATTACAGAAAACTATATATATATATATATATATATATATATATATATATATATATATATATATATATATATAATTTTACAAATTCACAGTTTTTGCTGTACTTTGTATCAAATAAATGCAGGCTTGGTGAGCAGAAGAGACTTCTTTAAAAAACATCAAAAATCTTACCGTTCAAATACTTTTGACTGATTGAATGTAGTTTACAGTGATTTAAGTTTCTGAATTAGTTTTTAAAAAATTAGTATAAATAGCGTCAAAAAATGCATGCAGACATAGACTGTTGTATAGCTTTTTGCATACTTTTATTTTGCATAAAAAATTTTTGTATTATAATCCACTATATACCCCATAAGTATCTATGTACATAAGAGTGAAAGTGAAATTAATGTTCAAATCCCTAGTGCTTAAATTTAGCGTTCGTCTGAGTTGCAAGTAGACCCAGATAGACCCCGACCCTCAAATCCATTTTAATTAACACGCAATATGTTTACAGCTTCCGTTAGAGATATTAAGCTTTTTTCATAAACCAGGCTCTTCTGAATTATGCAAATGAGCCTTTTTCCGTGGAATCATCTCCAATTAGAGGAAGCTACTTTACATGCTTTTAAGGAAATATTTGTACATCATTTGACACTCAGCAATTATGGGCCATCTTACATCCTTTTAAAGAAATATTACCGAGAAAATAGATGGGTGTATTTTTTTTTTTTTAACTCTAGGCCTTTTGTCCCCTGTGCGTCTTTAGAAAGTAAACTCTTCTCACATAGTCTTTTCACACTCTTATTTAATTTGAAATTAGAAGAAAATGGCATTTGTTGGTTCAGGAAAAAAATAATTATCTGAAAATTCATGTATATCTACTAATTAATTATATCTACTAATTAATGTTCAACAGTGGATATGCATGTACTGTAATTTTTTTTTTTAAGAACAACAAATGTAATTTTTGTATTATGTTAATTGGTGCATCAAGTTAAATAGCATTTTATGATGGAAATTACTTATATAATTAACTAATTACTAATATATATATATGTGTGTGTGTGTGTGTGTGTGTGTGTGTGTGTGTGTGTGTGTGTGTGTGTGTGTGTGTGTGTGTGTATGTATATATACACTACCAGTCAAAAGATTTTTATTTTTTAAAGTAGTCTCGTCTGCTCATCAAGCCTGCATTTATTTGATACAGCAAAAACAGTAAAATTTTGAAATATTTTTACTATTTAAAATAACTGTTTTCTATTTGAATATATTTTAAAATGTAATTTATTCCTGTGATTTCAAAGCTGAATATTAAGCATCATTACTTCAGTCACATGCTTGTTCAGAAATCATTCTAATATTTTGATTTGCTGCTCAAAAAACATTTATTATTATTATTATTATTATTATTATTATTATTATTATTATGTTGTTGTTGTTGAAAACAGCTAAGTAGATTTTTTAGGTTTCTTTGATGAACAGAAATTTCTAAAAAAAACAGCATTTATCTGAAATAGAAATCTTTTGTAAATTTTTTAAAGGTCTTTATCATCACTTTTGATCAATTTAAAGCATCCTTGCAAAATAAAAATATTAATTTCTATAATTTTTTCCCCAAAAAAATGTTTACTGACTCAAGCTTTTGAATGGTATAGTGTATGAAGTTACAAAAGATTATTATTTTAGATAAATGCTGATATTTTTTTAATCTTTCTATTCATCAAAGAGTAAGAAAAAAATGAGCACTGTTTTAAATATTGGAAATAATAATAATAACAAAATGTTTCTTGAGCAGCAAATCAGCATATTAGAAGGATTTCTGAAGGATCATGTGACACAATTGTTTGTTGTAGTGGGAATAATGCCACGGTTATTGTGTACAAGTTAGATTTATATTTATAGCAGTTTTACAGATGTAAAGACTTCATTTTCTCTGATTTTGTTCATATTTTAAGTCATAAATAATGAAAGCATGATAAAAAGGCAGTTTTAATGTGTCTTTCATTTTAGAAAATCATTCATATCCGTTACATAATCATCTTTGTAGTTGAAGAAACAGCTAAAAGCTTTAAGCTTTAATTTTGACATTTACTCTCTATTTAAAATGAAATAAATAAATAGAAAAGTGGTCTCTGTTGAAGATCTGAGATGATCAACATCACAGAGCCGAACATCATAGCACTGAAACGGCCCTAATTAAAGCTGTTAATGATCTCAGATATACAGAAGTGGACTGGCCTCTCAGGCACACAGATTTTAATTGGTTTAGATCCTATCAGTCCAGCAGAAAGTTCTTTGTTACCTCATAAGAGCACTGACTAATTAAAACTGATATAGCATGTGAAGTCCCTCAAGCAATGTTTAGGATTTTTTACAACATTTAACGCAAACTAAGACATAAAACATATCAAGATAAACCTTCAAAGTTGAATTCTAGGCTACATTAAGTAATGCCAAAATCTCTTGCATTACCTACAGCCTGTTTGAATATTCAAGCTGAAGATGTATTCACCCTTAGGCAATGCAAGACGTAATCTATGGTATAGACACTGATACTGATAGCTCATACTCGCAGACAGTCTGAACAGTAGGTTCCTTAGTCTGAGAAAATGTTTATAATGTGCATAAATGATATAAATTCTTTTCCAGTTAATGTTTAACTGTATTTTTATGAACCTTTTCTTGCACTTTGACCGTGGCAAATCAAATGCCGACCTGCAGAGCATATTTCTCAACTAAATTGGATTCATATCCAGAACCCAATATCCCATTTTAATGTTTTAGTTCAGCAAAGTACATTTCTACACTTAATATCAGAGCAACGCCTGAACATGAGTGAGTTGAAAATGACTAGATATTGAAGCAGTAAGAAAAGAGAATGAACTCTAAAAGGGCATGCTGAACTGATTAATGCTGTTCAAAGACAGTTCTTCCTGTGAAATTCAGTAGATAATCATTGAGATGATCGAGTATGGCTTGTATTTAAGAACAAGGAACATCCCTTGCCATTTTTTTAGTGTCTCTTTCATGCTATTGAATTACAGTGATGTTGTATTTCCCCCCTGCTGGAAATGTAATGCTCCCGCTGGGGGTAAGGCGCTGCTCACTAAGGTTTTAAGGTCCTGTTACATGCATGTGGTGGAAACGTGAGTGATAATCTTTATGCGACACTTTGTACTGGCTTCTGTGCTGAAAGCCATAAGGGTTCATTTCTGCCCTTTTGTATCATTTCTTTTGATGTCATTTGGCTTGTAATGAGTCTCATTCACTAAAATTGGATGTGGGATTCAAATTTGCTCTTATTCTTGTTCACTCTAAGAAAAGTCTGTAAAAATAAGGCCCGATGAATGTGAAGGAATTTCTATATTGATAGGTGGTTTTGGACTTTAATTACCTCTTTTTTAAAAGAAAGTTATACTTTTATTCAAGCATGAACTTATTAAATTTAAAAAGTGACAGTATGCGTGTTATTAAATGTGTATTTCAAATAAATGTACTTGTTTTATGGAAAAAAGCAACACAACCGTTTTCAACATTGATTATCATAAGAAATGTTTCTTGAGCAGCAAATCATCATATTAGAATAGTTAAAGGATCATGTGACGCTGAAGACTGGAGTAACGATGCTGAAAATGTAGTTTTGTATGACGGGAATTAAATTTTAATATATGTATTTGAATAGAAAACTTAAATTGTTCAATTGTAATAATATTTCACAATATTGAATTATTTTCTGTATTTTTGTTCAAAGAAATTCAGCAGTATAAAGTCAGACTTGTGATTAAATAGAGATATAAAGTGGCAATTTTAAGTAACTACCTTTTCTTATGGCAATATAAATGTAAATGTGAGCAGGATTTGCTAATGAGCTTATACTTTACATTTTGGCAAATTATCTCTTTAATATAAAGTTTCCAAAGGAGGTTTTCACCGTGATCTCGTAGAAGCGATCTAAAGAAGCTTTTGTGGAATGGAACAGTTTAGGGGTCAACTGATATGTGCTTTTCAGGGCAGATACCAATACCGATTATTATAGATCAAGTTGACCGATAACCGATATTTTGAACCGATATATATGTCTGGTGTAAAAATGTAAATTAATGTAAAAATTAAGAATAACAAGGGCTCTGGCAAAAACTTTCTTGAAATGATTTTCAATTATTTCATCAGCAAATTGTTTTTAAAAATGATCATACCAGTAACCATAAAAATGGTTATCTGCTTCGATAATCGGTTGATCCCTAGAAAGGTTCCATGGATGTTAAAGGTTCTAAAATGGAACCATCAGTGTCAACAAAGAAACTTTACTTCTTTACTTTACTGCATCAATATTATGTGCTGCAATTTTTTAAGATTATTGTACTACCTTTTAGAAGAAAGTCATTTCAGTCATCCTACCTAACATGTTCTTCTGTTACTTGCAGTGTTTTTGTAATTATTTGTTGAAATGTATCATTTTCTGAGTAAACATTGTTTCTACACCAATTTGTTTCACTGTGTAAATATACACTACCAGTCAAAAGTTTTTGAACAGTATGATTTTTTTTTTTTTTTTTTAGGAATTACCTTCTGCTCACCAAGCCTGCATCTATTTGAGCCAAAATACAGCAAAAGCAGTAATATTGTCAAATATATTTAAAATTACTGCTTTCTATTTTAAAATGTAATTTAATTCTTTGATTAAAGAAAACATTTTCAGCAGTCATTACTGCAGTCTTCATTGCCATATGATCCTTCATAAAATGATCCTTAATATAATGATTTGCTGTTCAAGAAACATTTGTGACCCTGGACCACAAAACCAGTCTTAAGTCGCTGGGGTATATTTGTAGCAATAGCCAAAAATACATAGTATGGGTCAAAATTATTGATTTTTCTTTTATGTCAAAAATCACTAGGAAATTAAGTAAAGATCATGTTCCTATAAATATATCAAAATGTAAATTTTGTTTAGTAATATGCATTGTTACGAAATTAATTTGGACAACTTTAAAGGTGATTTTCTCAGTATTTAGATTTTTTTGCACCCTCAGATTCCAGATTTTCAAATAGATGTATCTCGGCCAAATATTGTCCTATCCTAACAAACCATACATCAATAGAAAGCTTATTTATTGAGCTTTCATATGGTGTATACATCTCAGTTTTGTAAAATTTAACCTTATGACTGGTTTTGTGGTCCTGGGTCACATTTATTATTATTATTAATATTTAAAACAGTTAAGTAATTTTTTCAGGATTCATGAATAGAAAGATCCAAAGATCAGCATTTATCTGAAATAAAAAGCTTTTGTAACATTATAGTCAGTATTTTTTTTTTAGGAATGGTCTTTTTTTTTAATGGTCAAAAGTGATGAAAAATACATTTATGTTTCGAAAGATTTATAATTCAGATAAATGCTGTTCTTCTGAACTTTATATTCATCAAAGGATCCTAATTCTAAAAAAAAAATTCTACTTGGCTATTTTGAACATAATAATAATAATAATTTCCATAGAATCATGTGACACTGAAAAATGGAGTAATGATGCTAAAAAGTCAGCTTAAAAATCAGAGGAATACATGGCGTTTTCAAATATATTCAATTAGAAAGCAGTTATTTCAAATAGTCAAAATATTTCAGAATTTCACTGTTTTTGCCATACTTTGAATCAAATAAATCCAGACTCGGTGAGCAGAAGAGACTTCTTTAAAAGCATTTACAATCTTACTGTTCAAAAACTTTTGACTGGTAGTGTAGATTTATTTCTGTAAATGTTCCGTGTGAACTGGGAAGACAGATTTCCACTGCACACACTAGAATGTGCCTACATACTGAGCTATTTTAATCAAAAGAGCAGAGAAAATGGAGTTTTTCTATCATATGTCCCCTATAAATTGGTTTAGAATCTAATATGAGGGAATCATCTTTATCACGATTATATAATGCTTACTAATGGCTGGTATAACTGCATTAGTGTGTGGATGTTTTCTTAGGCGTCTTCTAACTCTATCAGAATGTTTTTCACTGTAACGTTAGACCGAAACCTCACTGCATTCACGCAGTTTTCATCCCAACAGATGTTCGATCGCACTGTCGGGCAACTCAGCCCTTGGAATAAATTTACACGTGTAGATCCGTCACTGCATCTTTTGTCGTAATACTCAGCGGCGGTTGACGTTTCTCTCGACTTCCTGTCTAAGTGTTGGAGCACAGAGTGCAGGTGACTTTGTAATTCGAGTCCTGGCGCGAGGTGACTCACGCTATCATCAGCTGCGCTCCAGGAGTCTGGCAAAACCTCGCTGGCTCCTGCAGATCCTCCTGCCAAGCTCCTGTCGTGAATTCGATTTTCTCAGCCATGCTGAGAAGCTGAAAATATGTGAACGTGTACAGATGTTTCTATCAGCACGACTCTGTCAAACTGAGAGGCTTTTCAACACAAACCTGCATTTAATTGCCGTTCAGCGCAGGTTTCTCTTCTAAAGCAACTTGCTATGCACTAATTGAAAGGACAATTTGTTTAGCCTTGGTCTTTTGCAGTCAGCATGAAAACACAATCAACCTTATTCGCTTTCTTAATACATCTTGTTGTGAATGATTCATTGGTGCATGATATACCAAAGTACACAGTGTTGGTTTTTGCAGTTGTTTATCACAAAGTATTAATGACATCATAAATCCCTGTTATTTTTTTAGAATATCCAGCCACTTTAGACTTTTTTTTCCCTCATTGACGCATTACGCAAGTAAAATGGGTTGTGAACACCACTTCTCTTGACTTTATGGTGATGTTTGTCTTTGTCTTCCTTTTTATTTTTTAAGTTTTTAGTGATTTTTTTTTTATATTTCTGTTTTTATAAGTTTTTTATTTTATTTTATTTTAGTTAGTTGCAAAGGCTTTTGTGATTTTTCTATTTATTATTTGATTAAATATTTATTATTAAATAAACAAGAAACAGATACTCTCAGCACTGGTTATAATTATTGCAAAAATCCATATGACAGAAACTGAGACAACATTTCTCATTTTTGTTCAAGTTTAAGTTTACTTATTAGAAATACAGTAAAAAAATATTAAATGTTATTAAAATTAATGTACAATTTCAAACATTTTTCTGTTGTAATATATTTTAACTGACTTGTCGGCATATAGTATTTTTTAATTTGCTTTTGATATTTTTTAAATATATTCTTCTTTAGTTTCATTTAATTTGATTTCAGTTTTAGTAATTTTAATGCTTTAGCTTAAACCTATTTTATTTTCACTTATTTCAATTATTATATTTTATTTTGGCAACACTTTACAATAAGATTCATTAGTTAATATTAGTCTTTCAATATTCAAAGTGCAAATAGAGACCGAATTTTTCAAGCATGATAAAGAGCTATAGACACTACACAAAGCCCACATACTAATAACAGCCTAGATATTTTATGTAGCCTAATTTGCACGCATTGGGCAGTCGCTCTCTAAACGTGGGCTATTAAAATTGCTTTTGAATGCGGGTGCGCGTTTGACTTTTGGTTTCGTTTTAACGATCGTGTGAAACTCTCGACGGCGCGGAGCGTGCATTCTACAATACAAGAGATTACTTTTACAAAACTATTTGATAGTGGGAGGACTCCAACGAGATTTTGAAAAGCGTGTCCCGAGTGAAAATTACGCCCCTGTGTGAGTGGATCTCTGCCGCTGAGTTATCATTTGATGTGAATGTATGCTGCGTTGTACAGTATATTGAGACTAAGCGCCAGAATTGTATCTGACAGAATGTACGCTGTAGCCCGAAATATAGTAGATTTCTTCAAAAGCAGATTGTGGAGACCTTTTAATTGTCCACAGTCAAAAGAGAGAACGGCAAACCTGTCACTTTATCAGCTCACAACAGTCTGTGCAGTAGTTAGGCTAGCGAAAGTTTTGTAAAGAAATGAAACCAAGTCGCAACACAACAATTTCTCGCACTCGCACAAATGCTCCTAAATATAATTTGAGGTCGTGCAGATAAAATTTTGGGAGCATATTTCGAGCCCTGCGCTAGTCATTCAGGAAACCAAACTGAAAATGTGTAGTTTTGCACATGCTTTATAGTTTAGCATTTGCTGCTACATGTAATGAGTCTTATCTTATACTTACAGTTGAGCCCGAAATTATTCATACCCCTGGCAAATTCTGACTTAAAGTTACTTTTGTTTAACCAGCAAGTTTTTTTTGACCGGAAATGACACAGGCTTCTCCCAAAAGATAATAAGACAATGTACAAGAGGCATCATTGTGGGAAAAAAACATTTCTCAGCTTTTATTTACATTTGAACAAAAAGTGGCATGTCCAAAATTATTCATACCCTTTGCAAACTGCCACAGTCTATGGGAAAATCCAAAGTTCTATACCATTCCAAATAGTCCAAACTGTTCTAAAGCATCCTAATAACCCTGATTCATTGGGAACAGCTGTTTTAATCAACTCAACAGGTGAAAAACAGAAGCTCTCTGCTGTTGGTTTGTGGACAGTCATGGCTAAGACAAAGGAGCTCACTGAGGACCTGCGGCTGTGCATTGTGGCTGCTCACAAGTCAGGAAAGGGCTATAAGACCATATCTAAATGTTTTCCAGTGGCTATAGTGCAAAGTATTATTAAAAAATACAAGATGTTCCACACTCAGAGGATGTGGTCGAAAGCCAAAAGTGACACCTGTGCTGGCCAGGAGGATAGTGAGAGAGGTAAAAAAGAATCCAAGGATCACCACCAAGGCCATCCTGATGAATCTGGGCTCTGCTGGTGGCAACATCTCAAGGCAGACAGTCCAACGGAAACTGTAAACAGCACCAGTAAAAAGGGGCAATACATCAAAATTCTCAACAACAACATCAGGCAGTCTGCAGAGAAGCTTGGCCTTGGGCACCAGTGGACATTTCAGCACGACAACGACCCAAAACACACAGAAAAAGTGTTGAAGAAATGGTTAGCAGACAAAAACATTAACGTTTTGCAGTGGCCCAGCCAGAGTCCTGACTTAAATCCAATTGAGAATCTGTGGAGGGAGCTAAAGATGAGGGTGATGGCAAGGAGACCCTCCAACCTGAAAGAGTTGGAGCTCATCGCTAAAGATGAATGGGCAAAAATGCCAGTGGAGACATGCAAAAAGCTGGTCAGCAATTATAGGAAGCATTTGATTGCTGTAATATCCAATAAAGGCTTTCTATTGATTATTGAGAAGGTTATGAATAATTTTGGACATGACACTTTTTGTTCAAATGTAAATAAAAGATGAGTAATAATTTTTTCCACAATGATGCCTCTTATACATCGTCTTATTATCTTCTGGGAGACGTCTGTGTCATTTCTAATCCAAAAAAACTTGCTGGTTGAATAAACATAACTTTAAGTCAGAAATTGCCAGGGGTATGAATAATTTCGGGCTTAACTGTAAGTCTTCGCACACACACATTCACATGACATGACACATACTCTTGCTGGTGGACTCTCAAATACAAATCCGCCTTGACACTCGCATAGTAAACGGCAAGTACAGCAGTATGTCGCCGGAACTCAAACAGCAGCTGACAGGTCTGCTGGTGCTGCAGTGTTCAGTGTCAAGTGTCCTAAATACAGAAGAGACCCTTGGGTTCATCTGCTGTGTGTATGTGTGTGTGTTCGGATCACAGGTAGCTATTGTAACACCAGAACAATGGTGACAGTGTAAACAGGTAGTGTCTGATGTACAAAACAGCCTGAGATCTTCTCCAAGCATTAATCATCATCAGAGATGTTGTCTTCTGCAGGAAGTGAGTTGTGGAGAAAGAGATATATTACACTGACTCGGACAGACCTTGGCCTTCTTCTGGACAATGGTCAGAAAATAGAGACTTCCTGTCTTTTTCTCACAGCTCTTTATTTTAGACCTTTCAGCTGCAGTCTGTCCCTCGCATCCAGAGAAAACGTTCCGTCACATTCTCTTTAAAGCCTACCTTGTACATTTTTCCTTTTTAAAATTAAATTAAATGTAATTTAATTAATTTTATTTTAATTATATCATCATCATAAATAAATAAATGATTATTATTATTATTATTATTTAAAAAATCATTAAATAAATCAGTAAAAAAATACTATTACGAATTTGTCAACAACAATAATAATAATAATAATAATAATAATAATTTACAGAATTAATATATTATTATTGCAATAGTAATAGTAAAAAAATTGTAAAATAGTTAATATTTCTTTATTGATATATTTTTTATGTTAAGTATCATTATTTGAAATTATAAGCAATAAATCAATCAAGAATTGTAGTATTATTTTTATATAATAATTAAAAAATACGATTAAGATATTATTATTATTTTACATAATCTGTACAAAATATATTGCTGTTAGCTTTAATAATTCTTCTTTATTTTACAGTATTAATATATTATTGCAGTAGTAATATGTTTCTTTGATTTATTTTTTGCATATAAAAATTAAATCAAAGAAATATGTATTTAATAATAATAATAATTATTATAAGAAGAAGAAGAAGAATACTTTATATTTGTGGCTGTCTTCATTTCTTTGATTTAAAATAATAAACCTTTTTATTTTAATGGAAACTGCAGGTAATATCATCATAATCATAAATTATTAATATTATCATTATTATTATTATTATTTGTAATAATTCATTCATTTAAAAAAAATTGAATTGACAATAATAATATTTTACAGTATATAATATATTATTGTTGCAATAGTAATATATTTCTATATTTATTTTTTATTTTTAAATTCTAAACAATAAATCAATACTAAAGAATTGTAGTATTTATTTATATAATAATAATAATAATTTGTGATTATGATATTATTTTAGATAATTAATTAATCAGTAAAGAAATATATTACTATTATAATTTTATCATCAACAATAATAATAATAATTAACAGTGTTAATATATTATTATTGCAATAGTAATATTGATTTAACTTTTTTAATACATTTTTTAAAAATCATTATTTTAAATTACAAACAATCAGTCAATAAAGAATTATAGTATTTATTTATATAACGATAATAAGGTATGATTATGATATTATTATTTTACATAATTAATTAATCAGTATGAAATATATTGCTATTGCTATTTTTTATCAACAGCAACAACAATAATACTTATTTTACAGTATTAATGTATTATTATTGCAATATAAATATATTTCTTTATTGATTTAATTTTTAACATTTAAAAAATTATTATTATTATTTTAAATTATACAAATGTAATCAATAAAAAATATAGTATTTAATAATAATAATAATAATAATTTTGTTTTACAGCAAAAAAAAGAAGAACATTTGTGGCTGTCTTTCTTTCTTTGATTTAAAACATTAAACCTTTTTATTTTGGAAAATATAGAAAGCTGTATATAAAGATTAAAATGTTTGTATATATGTACACACTTTTTTCTGTTTGGTGTTACTAGTGGCTAAGAGATTACACACTTCACCTTTAAATTGGTTAGTTTTCCTCAAGATTTGATGTCAAGAATTTGTCCAGTCCTTGTCATTTTTATTAAAATCAGCGCTCATGCAAATTACTCTGAAATTACCCTGCTGTCGCTAATAAATTACCGTACAGCGGCGTTTCTCAGTGATTTTCATTACATATGCCACAAATTTACTCTTGACAAAGACGTGCCTATAAAGTCACTTTATATGCATATTCACAAAATATGCGTCACTCAACTCGAAATTAAAAGTTTCAGCCTGGCCGAGAGCCTTTAGAAATGAAATGTCACCATGTTCTGATTAGTATGGTTTTGAGTGAGTCGGAGAGCATTTTCGCTCATATCCCTGAATTTTAAAACATAGTTGGGACACTGTAAGCGTCATCTCATTTTTGAGATGAAAGCACTCAAGTATAATTTTCTTCTTCGCCACTGCCATCCTGATCACATGTGCTAGTAGCTATAAATACTCAAAGCTCACAGTATTCTGTGTGTCTGTGTTTGTCAGCAACATATAGGAATAGTTTCTGTCAATTCTGTCATCATTTACTCACCCTCATGTTGTTCCAAACAGTATGACTTTCTATTTTCTTTTTATTTTGTGAAGCAGTAAAAGAGATGTTTCACGCCAAAAATGAAAACTAAATAAAGCTAAAGATGTTCTCACCCTCAGGCCGTCCAAGATGGAGATGAGTTTGTTTCTTCTTCAAATAGATTTGGAGAAATTCAGCATCACTTGCTCACCAATGGACCTTCTGTAGTGAATGGGTGCCATCAGAATGAGAGTCCAAACAGCTGATAAAAACATCACAGTAATCCACAAGTAATCCACACCACTCCAGTCCATCAGTTAACATCTTGTCAAGCAAAAAGCTGTTTATTTGTAAGAAACAAATCTATCATAAATGTGGTTTTAACTATTTTAACTGTTGCTTCCTTCTAAAATATGAGTCTTCTATCCATAATATTGCTTTCTCCAGTGAAAAAGTTGTCTCATCTGAATCAGGAGAGAAATACAGTCAAACCAAAATTTATTCAGACACCTTCAACATTTCTCACATTATCACAGTTTGTTCACTATAGTTTAGAAAATAGTAAGAAAACATGATAAGAACCTAAGTCACAACAAATTCATCTTGATAATATTAGATAACTTTGATAGAAATTTAACAAAACATGGTCAGGTCAAAGTGTAAAATCAAATTCTTGGTCCCAAATCTGTCAATTTTACTGGTAGTTCACAGTATGAAGATTTTTTGGGGGTGTAATATATCACTGTTTACTTTATTTTGCTATCCTCACTTAAATTAACTATAGTGTCCTGCACCCTCTAGTAAAAAAAAAAAATATTAAAAAATTATATCTGAATAATTGTCTAATTTTTGGTTTGACTGTATGTTCAGATCAAGCACCGTTTATAAGCAAAAACAGTTTAAAACAGTTGAGAAGAAAAACCTAGAATGGACTCTTTTCTCTAAAATAATTGTTATTTTGGATTATGGACTTGTATATTGGCCAAAAGGGATGGTTTATATTTTAAAAATCTTATAGGGAACCTTGGGTATTAAGACTTGTAAGGCTTAATATCACTTAAATGATGTCTGTTACTTAAATATGTAGTAGAAAACCCATAAAAGACTTACATTATTTAAAAAATCCACTTTGTTTTATACATATTTTGGACTATGAGGTGGCGCCATTATTTCATTACATCAAATGGTTGCACTCTGTGAGCTACTGGCGCTACCTGTTGCTATTTGTACCGCCGCAACACAACTCGGAAAATGAAATACTGATACGATGACCACAGAAAGAGCTTACAGGTAGTGATGGATATAAGTATAGGCTCAAACCAAATGCCCTACCATAATTTTTTCCCCACAAGAAGTCTAAATGTCTCGGATATTGAATGAAATCCGCACTGGGAAACTCCTTCAGTGGCTGCGGCGTCATGACAAGCGTCGGCATGTTTACATCATTTGTAAGCTCTTTCAGTAGCTTTGGTCTACATTAAGCCTCAAAGGCATCAGAGCTAAAGCGGAGAGAAGGAGAGAACAGAGACATGGTCCTTTAGGAAGTTTTATTCGTCCACAGGCATCTTCTCATTCTTTTCTCATCTTCTTATCGCTAGGAAAGCAGTGAAGACTTACATCACTTCTCTTGTTGTCCTTTGACTGAAAAAAAAAAAATATTTTCATAAATATAAAGAAATATTTTTACCCTAACACAACTCGGAATACACAACTTGGAAAAAAAATACTGATATGATGCCACATTTTGGAGCTTTCGGCTGTAATTTTCAGTCAAAGGGCAACAAGAGAAGTGATGTAAGTCTTCATTGCTTGCCTAGAAATAAGAAGAGGAGAAAAGAATGGGAAGCTGCCTGTGGACAAATAAAACTTTGTCTTTCTTCTCTCCTCTCCATTTTAGCCCTGATGCCTTTGAGGCCTTCAGACCAAAGCTACTGAAAGAGCTTACAAATGTTGTAAACATTATGACGCTTGTCATGATGCCACAGCAACTGAAGGAGTTTCTCGGCATGGATTTCACTCGATGTCCAGGTGCATTTAGACTCTTTGTGGGGAAAATCTATGGTACGGAATTTGGTTTGAGCCTACACTTACAGGTGCATCTCAATAAATTAGTATGAAATATATTCAGTGCACACAGACTGAAGTAGTTTTAGTCTTTGGTTCTTTTATTTGTGATGATTGTGGCTCGCATTTAACAAAATCCCATG
This sequence comes from Garra rufa, assembly GCF_049309525.1. NCBI lineage: Eukaryota > Metazoa > Chordata > Actinopteri > Cypriniformes > Cyprinidae > Garra > Garra rufa. The sequence goes on from NC_133377.1 coordinate 37,620,854, forward strand.
AATGCGCCTCAACAAATTACAATATGGTAATATGCCAATCAGCTAATCAACTCAAAATATCTACAAAGGTTTCCTGAGCCTTCAAAATGGTCTCTCAGTTTGGTTCACTAGGCTACACAATCATGGGGAAGACTGCTGATCTGACAGTTGTCTAGATGATTTATTTATTTTTATTTATTTATTTATACAGCGCTTTTTACAATACAAGTTGTGTCAAAGCAACCTTACAGTATTAAAATAATAAGATAAAATGTCAATAAAAGTGCAAAAGTTCCATATTGCAGCAAAGTCAAATTGGAGAGGACTCATCTGGTTCCCATGGCCTTGTGCCGGTGGCTGTTTAGGGTAGGAGTTCTTTCTGATGATCTGTCCCTGGGGCTCATCTAGTTGACACGGTATCCGCTGACATTCGGCTGTAGGTGTTTATCCACCTCTTGGTACGGACTGGATCCGGGGGACTGCAGTGATCATCTGATCTGGGTACGGACTGGATCTGGTGGCTATGGTGACCTGGGAATAAGAAAACAAACAGACTAATATTAATGTAGATGCAAGAGTTCCAAGTTGCCACAAAATCAGATTGGAGAGGACTCATCTGGTTTTCGCAGTCTTGCGTCGGTGGCCGTCTAGGTGATGGGGTCTTCACTGATGATCTGTCTCTGGGGCTCATCTAGTTGATGTGGTCTCTGCTGACATTCAGGGCTGTAAAGGATATCTCTGGGTGCTGATGGGTACAGACTGGATCCGGGGGACTGCAGTGAACGTCTGATCTGGATACATGATCGGTGGCTACGGTGACCTCGGAATAAGAAGGAAAGATACTAGTATTAGCGTAGATGGCATTCTTCTTCTGATGCAACGAGTACATCAGGTGTTTTGGGAAGTGTCCCTGGTTCCGGTTGACCTAAATAATGCAGCCTAACAATCCTTTAACGGATTTGGATTGGAAAATGTATTAAGGTTAAAGAGATGGGTCTTTAATCTAGATTTAAACTGACAGATTGTGTCTGCCTCCCGAACAGTGTTAGGTAAATTGTTCCAGAGTTTGGGCGCTAAATGTGAAAAGGACCTGCCGCCCGCAGTTGATTTTGATATTCTAGGTACTATCAAATTGCCGGAGTTTTGAGAACGCAGCGGACGTGAAGGACTATAATATGATAAGAGCTCGCTCAAGTACTTAGGAGCTAAACCATTCAGGGCTTTATAAGTAATTAGCAAGATTTTAAAGTCTATACGATGTTTAATAGGGAGCCAGTGCAGTGTTGACAGAACCGGGCTAATATGGTCATACTTTCTGGTTCTAGTAAGAACTCTAGCTGCTGCATTTTGGACCAGCTGGAGTTTGTTTATTAAGCGTGCAGAACAACCACCCAATAAAGCATTACAATAATCTAATCTTGAGGTCATGAACGCATGGATTAACGTTTCTGCATTTGACATCGAGAGCATAGGTCGTAATTTAGATATATTTTTTAGATGAAAAAATGCGGTTTTGCAAATGCTAGAAATGTGGCTTTCGAAGGAGAGATTGCTATCGAATAGGACGCCTAGGTTCCTAACTGATGATGACGAATTTACAGAGCAGCCATCTAGTATTAGACTGTGTTTTAGGTTATTACTTGTAGAGGTTTTAGGTCCAATAATTAACACCTCTGTTTTTTCAGAATTTAGCAGTAAGAAATTTCTTGCCATCCAATTTTTTATTTCAACTATGCATTCTGTTAGTTTTCCAAATTGGTATGTTTCACCGGGCCGCGAAGAAATATAGAGCTGCGTATCATCAGCGTAACAATGAAAGCTAACACCATGTTTCCTGATGATATCTCCCAAGGGTAACATATAAAGTGTAAAAAGTAATGGCCCTAATACTGAGCCTTGAGGTACTCCATACTGCACTTGTGATTGATATGATACCTCGTCATTTACTGCTACGAATTGATGCCGGCCAGATAAGTACGATTTGAACCAAGCCAGTGCACTACCACTAACGCCAACATAATTTTCAAGTCTATTTAAAAGAATATTGTGGTCAATAGTATCAAATGCAGCACTTAGATCTAGTAGCACTAATAGAGAGATGCATCCACAATCAGAAGACAGGAGAAGGTCATTAGTAACTCTAATAAGAGCAGTCTCAGTGCTATGATACGGTCTAAAACCTGACTGGAAATCCTCACAGATACCATTTTTCTCTAAGAAAGAACACAATTGTGAGGACACTACCTTTTCTAGTATCTTTGACAGAAAAGGGAGATTGGAAATTGGTCTGTAATTGTTTAATTCATTTGGATCAAGTTGAGGTTTTTTAATTAAAGGCTTAATAACAGCCAGTTTGAAGGTTTTGGGGACATATCCTAATGATAATGACGAATTAATAATATTCAGAAGAGGATCCATGACTTCTGGAAGCACCTCTTTTAGTAACTTAGATGGAATAGGGTCTAACATACATGTTGTCGGTTTAGATGATTTAATAAGTTTACACAGCTCTTCCTCTCCTATAGTTGAAAATGCATGGAATTTTTCCTCAGGAGATCTATAGCATATCTGATTTGATACTGTAGCGGATGGCTGCATAGTTACAATTTTATCTCTAATACTATCTATCTTGGTAGTAAAGTAGTTCATAAAGTCGTTACTGCTGTGCTGTTGGGAAAACTCAACGTCTGTTTGTGCTTTATTCTTCGTTAATTTAGCCACTGTATTGAATAAATACCTAGGGTTATGTTTGTTTTCTTCTAAGAAAGATGAAAAATAGTCTGATCTAGCAGATTTTAGTGCTTTTCTATAGGATATGTTACATTCACGCCAGGCTGTACGGAAAACCTCTAGTTTTGTTTTCTTCCAGCTGCGTTCCATTTTTCGTCGTGCTCTCTTCAGTGCGCGAGTGTGTTCAGTATACCACGGCGTCGGACTGTTTTCCTTAATCTTTCTTAAACGCAGAGGAGCAACTATATCTAAAGTGCTAGAAAAAAGAGAGGCAATAGTTTCTGTTGCATCATCAAGTTTTTCTGAGCTATTGGATATGCTGAGGAATTCAGATAAATCAGGAAGATTACTTACAAAGCAGTCTCTTGTGGTAGAAGTAATGGTTCTACCGTATTTATACCGAGGAGTTGATAACCATTGACACTCTTCGAAAGGAGGGAAAGCCACAAACATTCATTGCCAAAAAAACTGGCTGTTCACAGAGTGCTGTATCCAAGCATGTTAACAGAAAGTTGAGTGGAAGCACAACCAACCAAGAGAACCGCAGCTTGTCAAGCAAAATGGATTCAAGAATTTGGGTGAACTTCACAAGGAATGGACTGAGGCTGGGGTCAAGGCATCAAGAGCCACCACACACAGACGTGTCAAGGAATTTGGCTACAGTTGTCGTATTCCTCATGTTAAGCCACTCCTGAACCACAGACAACGTCAGAGGTGTCTTACCTGGGCTAAGGAGAAGAAGAAATTAACTGTTGCCCAGTGGTCCATAGTCCTCTTTTCAGATGAGAGCAAGTTTGGTATTTCATTTGGAAACCAAGGTCCTAGAGTCTGGAGGAAGGGTGGAGAAGCTCGTAGCCCAAGTTGCTTGAAGTCCAGTGTTAAGTTTCCACAGTCTGCGATGATTTGGGGTGCAATGTCATCTGCTGGTGTTGCTCCACTGTGTTTTTTAAAAACCAAAGTCACTGCACCCGTTTACCAAGACGTTTTAAAGATGCTTATTTCATTTTCCAGCAGAATTTGGCACCTGGCCACACTGCCAAAAGCACCAAAAGTTGGTTAAATGACCATGGTGTTGGTGTTGGTGTGCTTGACTGGTCAGCAAACTCAACAGACCTAAACCCCATAGAGAATATATTGGGTATTGTCAAGAGGAAAATGAGAAACAAGAGACCAAATAATGCAGATGAGCTGAAGGCCACTGTCAAAGAAACCTGGGCTTCCATACCACCTCAGCAGTGCCACAGACTGATCACCTCCATGACACGCCGAATTGAAGCAGTAATTAAAGCAAAAGGAGCCCCTACCAAGTATTGAGTACATATGCAGTAAATAAACATATTTTCCAGAAGGCCAACAACTCACTAATTTTTTTTTTTATTATTGGCCTTATAAAGTATTCTAATTTGTTGAGATAGTGAATTGGTGTTTTTTTGTTAAATGTGAGCCAAATTGTCACAATTAAAAAAAAAACTAAGACTTAAACTACTTCAGTCTGTGTGCATTGAATTTATTTAATACATGAGTTTCACAATTTGAGTTGAATTACTGAAATGAACTTTTTGCTTTTTTTGCCACCTATAGGCTCTTTCAGTTGCTGTGGTCAGCGTGCCAGTATTTTGTATTCTGAGTTGTGTTGCGGTAAAAATAGCGTAGCGTAGCCTAGGTTCCCTTTAAACCAAATGCTGTACCATCAATTCGTCACAAGGAGTCTTAACACCCCTGGAACCATGTGAAATCTGTGCTGAAAAACTCCTGCGTCTGCATGTTTGCATCCTGCCAAGATGGCATCTAGCGTTTCTTGTCTCTGCCATTTGTAAGCTCTTTCAGTAGCTGTGACCTACTACAAGCCTCAAAGGCATCAAGGCTAAAGTGGAGAGAACAAAGACGCAGGTCTTTAGGAAGTTTTATTTATCCAACGGCATCTTCCATTCATTTCTCCCTTACTAATCGCTAGGAAAGCAGTAAAGACTTACATTGCTTCTCTTATTGCCCTTCGACTGAAAAATTACAACCAAATACCACACAATGTGGCATCGTATCAGTTTTTTATTTTCCGAGTTGTGTTGAGGTAAAAATAGCAACAGGTTGCACCAGTAGTGTCCCCATAGTCAAAAATATGTATTAAACTATGTGGATTTTTTTAAATAACGTTTTTTAATGGGTTTTCTACTACATATTTCAGTAAGCCACATTATTTAAGCTACTGTATATACCCGAGGTGTCCTTTAGTGATAGATTTGTCTTACAAACACACAGCTTTTCACTTCACAAGATGTTAATTGATGGACTGGAGTGGTGTGGATTATTTGTGGATTATTGTGATGTTTTCATCAACTGTTTGGACTCTTATTCTGATGGCACCCATTCACTGCAGAGGATCCATTAGTGAGCAAGTAATGCTACATTTCCCCCAAAACTCATCTACATCTTTGATAGCCTGAGGGTGAGTACATTTACTGCAAATTTTCATTATTGAGTGAGCTGTTCCTTTAAAGTCTTCTAAAACTTTTAAGTAAAGTAATTTAGGTCAGTGTACAGTAACTTTCGCATCTAATTGGTGCAAGTTGCCATCAACGATGTACAACCTTCATATCAACCTTTTAATTTTTTGGTTGAACTGTGCCTATTAAACATGGTAATTTGATGTAAAATTCAGTGGAATAAAGAAGACACAATGCACACATCGTCTTAAGCCTTGTTAACCTGGAAAACTTTTTTTTAATTAACCAGTGCATGCATAATTAATGGCTATTTAATGCCTACTAGGCTAAAAGTTCTTCCGGTGTCGTGGCTGCTCACTATTTTAAGACATCTTCCACTTTTCATCAGTTTTAAGGTGTTTTCTGACTGCTGGAGTGCCGTATCTGTCTAGAGTTGACCAGGCGGACTCGATGTGTGTGTGTTGATGTGATTAATGAGTGTGGAAAATGCAGGGCACGTGGTGGCATAACAGCAGTTAGCAAATCCCCATATGCCGAATGGAACTGAGGGACAGCGGCAAACTGTATTCATACTGGAATGTTTTATAAAGAGAAGCTGACGACAAGAAAAGGGCAGGAGCGAGATATAGGAGAGAATGCTAAACAGAGGCTCCTTTTTAAGCTGGATTCCATTTAAATTGAAAAAGAAGGAAACAAAAAAGGAAAAATAAGATCTTGTAAGATGTGATACCATGGGGAAGTAGTTCAAAGAGGTAAAATGGATTAGTCACTGCTTTTATGAAAGAAATTGTGTCTTTTCTTGTGGCACTTTTTGATGATACGCTCTTTCGTTTTTATATTCGTATTAAAATTCAGCACCTTGTCTTCGTTTCTGCATCACTAATGTGAGAGAGAGCATCTGATTTGAGTTTGAGTTAGTTTTGTGCATTGGGATATGAAGATATTGACAGTCGGAAATCGAAGTGTTCTTTCTATCACACTGTTTTATAAAGGTCAAGAAGTCCTCATAAAAGTCAACGAATTGTAACTGCTGCTAAAAGTATGTAATGTCCTCTATAATGCATTACTTTTAGTGTTGTTTTATGTAGGGATATAAATAAAGCAACTGCTGCATGACAGCTAATTTTGTTCTTTTATAATTGTTATAAATTTGAAGTTATATTAACACTGTTAATGTAAAAAAAACATTATTTAATGGTAAATGTTATAATTAAACAATGCATTTAATTTTAATATTTTTATTTTAATAAGTAAAATCATTTATTTAAATTCTTTCTACATTTTTAATCACTTATCACAGTTATCACAATGTAAAACTAAATGTTTTAAAAAATATTATAATTAAATAGTAAATCCAATATTTTATTTTATTTTGCATGCATCTTATTTTAATATTATTTATTATATTATTTATATTATTTATTAAGAATTGTTATATATTTTTAAATGATATTTTCAGCTATTTTCAGTGTTATTAATGTATCATTGTAAATGATACAATGTGAATTATTACATAATACATTTATTTTAATATTTTAATTTGTTTTATGTAAAATTATATGCTTTAATAATTTTATTATATGTATTTAATAATAAAAAAAAAAATTATATATATATATATATATATATATATATATATGTATATGTATATATATATATATATATATAACTTATTGATAAGCATTAGAATTTTTTAATCATATTATATTAATTTTCATATTATATTTATGTGAAAATTATATGCGTTTAATAAATCTTAAAAATAAATAATTGGAATATTGTGTTTTCTTTAAAAAAATAACAAAATAAATTCTTTATAATATTTAACAAGTATCACCATTATTTTTGGTGTTATTAATATAAAAATTATATGCTTTAATGGGAAATATTATCATTAGATAATACATTTTATTTTAATAAGTAAAATATTTTTAATCATTATACATTTTAATCGCTTATGATTATTTTTCAGTTGTAAAAAAAATCAGTTGTAAAATTATATGATTTAAAAATATGATTTATATTTATTTAATAAAATATATAGATATTATATATTATACATATGTAATAAATATATATTAAATATATTTATTTAAATAAAATATAAATTTTATTAATAAGCATTAAAAAAATTAATCACTATTTTCATGTCAAAATTGTATGCATTAAATAAATCCTTAAAATGAATAATAATGAAAATATTGTATTTTATTTTAATAAATTAAAACAATATGACTACATAATTATTACTGTTATTTTTGGTGTTATTAATATAAACATGATATGCTTTAGTAATATTATATTTAAATTATACATTTTGTTAATAAATAAAATACTGATCATACATCACTTATGGTTATTTTTCAGTTTTTTATTAATGTAAAGTTAAATTCTTTAATAAATAATTATTTATATTTAATACTAAAATATTAATAAAATAAATAAATAATAATTTGATTTAATTCAAGAGCACATTCAAGGTCTCAAAGAAGGATTTCAACTCTAAATGGTGGCTCAAACCCTTTTTCATTTCACCTCCTGGTTTTAATAGTCGTGGTTCAGATTTGTTGAGAAATTAAATATTGTAAATGCATGAATACAGCACTTTCCTCACTATTTGTTTGCAAGGCTGGTGACATTCTTCATGATTTTTCCCAAATCGATTTTTCTTTCAGAAATGAAAGTTGAGTGTTCTCCAGCGCTAAGTTCTCATCTCAGAGCCGTTTATGCTTCTGAAGTGGGTTCAGACGAAGGTGTCATCTTTATCCATCATTCCTCTTGATCGGCCTTCACCTCCAGTCATATCTCCGCCTGTAGTCTACTCTATTTATAGTCATGAACGATGCAGACATTAAAAACATAAACCTGCGTTGAAACAGCCTCTGGAGACTCTCAGTCCTTGAGAATGTAAACTGTAGGTCTCATCGAGCTGCTCTGCTCAGACTGTGAACTACAAATGAAGCATTGAAATTCCACTTTGGGGAAGCTCCTATGATTTGTGCGATCGTTCTATGCAGTAGTTTTATAAATAGCATTGCCTGCTCACTATTTTTTTAAGTCCCAGTGGTGCTTTTCGCTCTAAACTGGTGCATGCTGTCACTTCACATTGCAGATCACTGCATTCATACTGCGTCTCTCCTGTTCTCTATGCAGTCTAAGACTTTTCTCTGTGTTTTATCACAGGTTGTAAAAAGGCTGGACAGTGGTCATGTCACTGCAAAGTAAGTTGAATCATTTAAGAATTGCTTAGTTTCACGTTTTAAAATTGTTAATATATTTTCCTGAACTGACCTTTTTGTTAAACAGCAGACATATTATGTAGATGTAGGTAAAGTGGCATGTAGATACAATAGAACCAAAATTCATTCATGCTCTGTTTTGCAACTGAATGTAAATTCATATTAATAAAAATTAATAAACGATATTATCAGCATAAAAATTTAAGCGAATAAAATTTGCATAAATCTCAATGTCACAGTATTTAATTCTTGCCTCCTTTATTTTAATTAGAGCAGCATTTGAGTTTTATGTCAAAAGCATTGATTTCACATGGTCATTGTCACTGATTTGCTTATTAGTGACTTACAAATAGTGCAGAATATAAATATGTATTTTATTTTAAATAGTATAATATAAACATCAAAGTTTTTAAATATATATTCATATATATATATATATATATATATATATATATATATATATATATATATATATATACATTAAATTAATACAATATTAAGATTAAAGTATATATATCTGTTCACATTTTGTTTACAACAATTATATATATTATACAGTTATATAATACATTCATGATATCTTGGATAATCTAAATTACAAGCATTTTTTGTGTGTGTGTTTAAAAATAATTATTAAAAAATATAATAATATTTAATAAAAATATTATAATTGATATAATAGTTGTTATTATTATTATTAAAATGTTATATTATTTTGTTATACATTTATAATTTATATATTTTTTAATTTATTTTGTTTATATTTTATTATACAATTTTATAGTGTTTTGATACTTTGCGATAGTTCTAAAAAATTACAAGCATTTATATTGCAATTATATAATATATATATATATATATTGAATTATATAACATTTGATATTTCAATCAAAAGTACAAGCATTTATACATATAATATTATTTTTGTATATTATTGTATTATATTATTGTATTATGTATTATAATATATATTGTATATTATTGTGTGTGTCTTTGTGTGTGTATATGTATATGTATATGAAAAAAAAACAAGTATAATTTAATGTAATCTACCAGAATATGTTTTTTTAAGATGTCTCTTCGGCTCACTAAGCCTGCATTTATTTGATCCAAAGTACAGAAAAACTGTAAATTTGTGAAATATTTTTACTATTTAAAATAGCTGTTTTCTATTTTAATATATTTTAAAATGTATTTTATTCCTATGATTTCAAAGCTGAATTTTTCAGGTTACAAATTTTTCAGGTTTCAGTTTTTTTTATAGTTTGATAAATAGAAAGTTCAGAAGAACAGCATTTATATGAAATTCTTTGTATCTTTTGTAACATTATAAATGTCTTTGTCATCCCTTTTGATGAATTTAAAGCATCCCTGCTAAATAAAAGTATTAATTTCTATAATTTCTTTCTTTCAAAAAAGGAGAAAAAAATATACTGGCTCCAGGCTTTTACATGGTATAGTGTATAATGTTAAATAAGGGTTTTATTTCAGATAAACGCTGACCTTTGCATCTTTTTATTCATCAAAGAATCCTGAACAAAAATTTAGTCAACTGTTTTGAATATTGATAATAATAATATTAATTGTTTCATGAACAACAAATTACCACATTAGAAATAATTCTAAAGGATCATGTGACACTGAAGACTGGAGTAATGATGCTGAAAATTCAGGTTTGATCACAGGATATATATATATATATATATAACATCCCAAAATGTTTAATTGGTGAATTATTTTCCATCAAAACACATCTGGCGTCTCTATTTGAAATAATCTTCATCTGAAGCGCTAAGCCTCTGTCAAATATTTGCTAATTTTCATGCTCATCTTCCACAGTGAGTGAGGCCGAGGGGGCTATGAAGGTGGAGGAGTGGCAGCAGACGTATTACGCCTCAGATTCAGGAATTCAGTCAGGAGCCACCACCATTCGAGACGAGGACGAATCTGAGTACAGCAAGAAGTACGGCGTCAGTGCCAGCGCCGGCGAGAGTGCCACAGGTAATGTGTTCCCCTTCAAAGGTCTCCTTTCGCCTCTCCGGAACATTTTGATGAATTATACGACCCGAGGGCCTCCGAAATTTCACATTAGAGTCAGCAGCATTGAACCCTTCTGCGAGGGTCTGTCATTTCACTGGACTTGTGCAACATTTGGAAAGTGCTGTTTTATTTATTTTGGGAATTTGCTTTTTTAGACATAAAAAGTGCATAGTTTATGTGAGGATATGCATTAAAGGGACAGTTCACCCAAAAATGAAAATCTGCTGTTAATTTACTCACCCTCAGGTCATCCAATATGTAGGTGACTTTCTTTCTGGAGCAGAACAGTGAAGAAGATTATTAGTTGAAACCATGCTCTTCATAAAATACAAGTCGGCTGCCTTCTTTAAGAAGAAAAACAGCATATCAAGGAACACAAAATTAATATCCATATTAAGGTCTTATGAAGCGAAACAATTAGCCTGTGCAAGAAACTGATCAGAATGTTCGGTTCATGAACGAATGATTCTTTTGAACCGGTTCTTTTTGGTGAACTAGTTGAACCACTTCAGCAATTTGGAATCATCTGAAATGATTTGCAGCTTGAGCAGCACAGATCTACAAGTTACTCAATTAAAACTCACTTTGGGAAATTAGTCAAAACACCGGTGTGATTCATAAAACGCAAGTCAACAGGTGCATGTCTTTGAGAATAACAGTATATCTAGGAACGCAAAATTAATACCAGTGACTCTTGATGATATATTGAGGTCTTATGAAGTGAAACAATCAGTCGGTGCAAGAAACTGAACATTATTTACAACATTATTTCCTGTAATCCAGAGCCTCAAGCAAATGGTCCAGAGTAATATCCGGTTCATAAACAAATTATTATTTTGAACCGGTTCTTTTTGGTGAACTAGATGAACCAGTTCAGCAATTCGGGCTGAATCATCTGAAACAGTGACTCTTGATGATATATTGAGGTCTTAAGAAGCTAAATGATCAGTCGGTGCAAGAAACTGAACATTATTACCTGTATTCTAGAGCTTCAAGCAAATGGTCCAGAGTGATATCCGGTTCATGAGCGGATGATTCCTTTGAACCGGTTCTTTTTGGTGAACTAGTTGAACCAGTTCAGCAATTCGGGCTGAATCATCTGAAACGGTGACTCTTGATGATATATTGAGGTCTTATGAAGCTAAACGATCAGTTGGTGCATGAAACTGAACATTATTACCTGCAATCCAGAACCTCAAGCAATTGGTCCAGAGTGATATCCGGTTCATGAGCGGATGATTCATTTGAACCGGTTCTTTTTGGTGAACTAGTTGAACCAGTTCAGCAATTTTGTCTGAATCATCTGAAACAGTGACTCTTGATGATATATTGAAGTCTTATGAAGTGAAACAATCGGTCTGTGCAAGAAACTGAACATTATTTACAACATTATTTCCTGTAATCCAGAGCCTCAAGCAAATGGTCCAGAGTAATATCCGGTTCATAAACAAATTATTATTTTGAACCGGGTTCTTTTTGGTGAACTAGATGAACCAGTTCAGCAATTCGGGCTGAATCATCTGAAACAGTGACTCTTGATGATATATTGAGGTCTTATGAAGCTAAACGATCAGTTGGTGCATGAAACTGAACATTATTACCTGCAATCCAGAACCTCAAGCAATTGGTCCAGAGTGATATCCGGTTCATGAGCGGTTGATTCATTTGAACCGGTTCTTTTTGGTGAACTAGTTGAACCAGTTCAGCAATTCGGGCTGAATCATCTGAAACGGTGACTCTTGATGATATATTGAGGTCTTATGAAGCTAAACGATCAGTTGGTGCATGAAACTGAACATTATTACCTGCAATCCAGAACCTCAAGCAATTGGTCCAGAGTGATATCCGGTTCATGAGCGGATGATTCATTTGAACCGGTTCTTTTTGGTGAACTAGTTGAACCAGTTCAGCAATTTTGTCTGAATATTCTGAAACAGTGACTCTTGATGATATATTGAAGTCTTATGAAGTGAAACAATCGGTCTGTGCAAGAAACTGAACATTATTTACAACATTATTTCCTGTAATCCAGAGTCTCAAGCAAATGGTCCAGAGTAATATCCGGTTCATAAACAAATTATTATTTTGAACCGGTTCTTTTTGGTGAACTAGATGAACCAGTTCAGCAATTCGGGCTGAATCATCTGAAACAGTGACTCTTGATGATATATTGAGGTCTTAAGAAGCTAAATGATCAGTCGGTGCAAGAAACTGAACATTATTACCTGTATTCTAAAGCTTCAAGCAAATGGTCCAGAGTGATATCCGGTTCATGAGCGGATGATTCATTTGAACCGGTTCTTTTTGGTGAACTAGTTGAACCAGTTCAGCAATTTTGTCTGAATCATCTGAAACAGTGACTCTTGATGATATATTGAAGTCTTATGAAGCTAAAAGATCAGTCGGTGCAAGAAACTGAACATTATTACCTTTATTCTAGAGCTTCAAGCAAATGGTCCAGAGTGATATCCGGTTCATAAACAAATTATTCTTTTGAACAGGTTCTTTTTGGTGAACTAGTTGATTCAGTTCAGCAATTCGGACTGAATCATCTGAAACAGTTTGCAGCTCGAGCAGCACAGATCTACAGGTTACTCAATCAAAACTCACTTTCGAAAATGAGCCAAAACACTGGTGTGATTCATAAAACGCAAGTCAGAGGCTGCATGTCTTTGAGAATAAGTATATCAAGAATCACAAAATGAACACCAGTGACACTGTTGATAATATTTTGAGGTCTTATGAAGTGAAACGATCGGTTGGTGCAAGAAACTGAACATTATTTACAATAGTATTACCTGTAATCCAGAGGCAAACAGTCGAGAGTGATGTTCGGTTCATGAACGAATGATTCTTTTGAACCGGTTCTTTTTGGTGAACTAGTTGAACCAGTTCAGCAATTTGGACTGAATCGTCTGAAACAGTTTGCAGCTCGAGCAGCACAGATCTTCAGGTTACTCAATCAAAACTCACTTTTGGAAATGACACTGCTGTGATTCATAAAACGCAAGTCAGTGGCTGCATGCTTTTGAGAATAATAAAAGTATATTAAGGAACACAAAATGAATACCAGTGACTCTTCACAATATATTGAGGTCTAATGAAGCAAAGCGATCTGTCTGTGCAAGAAACTGAACATTATTTACAACCAGTGTTTGGGAAAGTTACTTTTAAAAGTAATGCATTACAATATTAAATTACTCCCTGAAAAAGTAACTAATTACATTACTTAGTTACTTTTTATGGAAAGTAATGCGTTATGTTACTTTTGCGTTACTTTTTAAATCAGGGCAGGGCTTGCTTGTTTGTTTTTAATATAAAAAGTTCTGTTTTTGGCAAATGGAAAAGCCTTTTCACACCAAAAGCCTCAGGCTTAGAGAAAAGTAAGTTCACGTCTGTACAGTAGACCGCAGAAGAAAAAATGTCAACTCTTCAGCAATAAAGAAAAGGAAAACAAATGTTAGATTATCTTGAGTAATTTTTGTTTATTAGTATGGATTAATCGGATCATCGAAGGTCGGCAACATCTTACTCACAATTTTCTCTCAACATGGGGACAGGAGAGCTTTAATCAATAAATGGGGGGGGGGTGACTCAAATATTTTCTTGTCAATTAAAAAGTAATGTGTTACTAGTTACTTGGAAAAAGTAACATTATTACGTAACTTGCGTTACTTTTAATGCGTTACCCCCAACACTGTTTAAAACATTATTACCTGTAATCCAGAGTCTCAAGCAAACGGTCCAGAGTGATGTCCTTTTTGGTGAACTAGTTGAACCAGTTCAGCAGTTCGGACTGAATAATCTGAAACAGTTTGCAAGTTAGTCTAAAAGTTCACTTTTGGACATCTAACAGTCACTTCGACCAACAATGAGCCAAAATACTGGTGTATATGATCCTATGAAGGATGAACTGATTTAGCGCTCCAGTTCTTCCAACAGTCACTGACCTGAGGAAACACTTCTGGCTTGTTCACTTTATGCGTTATACATGTAAAACATACACGTTTTACATAATTATTGGGTGCTTTAATAATAATATTGTGTATACATGACATCATTGCATGATTACATAAACAATCTCCTGAAAGTTTTTTAAACAAACTGTCTGAAAGAATCAGTTCGCAGAAAGGAATTGGATTTGGATTTCTGATTTTTTGGAGGTTCGGAGTTACAGGTAATGATGTTGTAAATAATATTCAGTTTCTTGCACAGACTGATTGTTTTGCTTCATAAGACTGCAATAAATCGTCAAAAGCCGCAGTAATAATTTTTTGTTCCTTGTTATGATTTTTTTTTTTACTTTTGCCATTGACTTGCATTTTATGAATCACCAGGGATCACAGTTTCAGCCAAAAAAAATCTTCACTGTTCTACTGAAGGAAAAAAGTCACCTACGTCTTGGATGGCCTGAGGGTGAGAAAATTAACAGCAAACTTTCATTTCTGGGTGAACTATCCCTTTAACCGCTGCGCTATGGCTCAGAGAATCTTATTGCTTATCTCTGCAAGATGCATATTAAATGTACCTGTGGTTTTCTCATTATTCTTTGTTGTCATGGTGCGTGTCGTCACTTGTAAATATCTGGGGATTTTAAAATAGATTCCTCACCATGGCAGCATATGTGCTTACGTAGTGGAAGAAAGCTGCAAATTTATTGTCCGCCCTGAGCCAGTGACATTTAGAAACTCATCCAAACACTCAGTTCAGTAGGTTCACTTTTTATGGTTTGAACATTATTGCTATCAAAACAGAACCTCCGAAGACCCCTTTCTGACGCTTCCAGCATGGATTGCACTTCATTCGGCGAGTCACAGGCGCGCTCCCATTATTCCCACCTCTGGTTCTCAGGTGTCAATCTATTCTGTTATTAAATGTGCCCTGAACCACGTCTGTGCTGCATCACCCTACAAAATATAGTGTGATATACTGTGGGTTATATGGAATCTGAAATCTGATTGGACGAGCCACATCTAAGGTCCTGTAGCTGGTAAAATAGCTGATAAGTGCACATCTACTCTGCATTAAAGCACAAGGTCTACATTTCTGCAATGTTAGGTACAGTCAGGATGTTGATTGTATTAATTTGTGGAAGAAGCAATTAATATATTCTTCTTGTTATTATTATTATTAATATTATGTGAAGCTGAAGTGTGATACAGAAAGTGATACAAACTGTAACACTGGTTCAGAAACATCACATTAATAATAATAATAATGTCACCATTATCGTTATTATTATGATGATTATTTTTATTTTACTATTAAAGTGATTTCAGAGCCAGTATAACATTTTTGTAGACACTTCACATAATAATAATAATAATAATAATAATAATAATATTATGTGAAGCAAGGTTATTATAGTTAACGAAAACTAACGAAAAAACTAAAAATAGAATTGAAAAAGCATTTTCGTTAACTGAAATAAAAATAAAAACGAGAGTTAAAAAAAAAGCGAAAACTAACTTAAACTGTTTTGTGTGTATACAAAACGAACTTAAACTAACTAATATTATAGCAAAAACGTCCTTCGTTTTCGTCTTTGTAAATACATTGTGGCGATATGGATCCAAATCTATACCGGCGTTTGCACCTTGCCCACTAATTAAAACGGAAGTCTGGGAGTGAGCGGAAGGAAAAAAACGTGAAGGAAACGGTACCTGAAAGAAACTGTGACCAAAGGTGTTAGATTGTTTGCTTGCGCAGACCGAGTGTGAACGCCAAAACATCGGAGAAAATTGGTGGTGCATTAATACCGGTTGCAACTTAAGTCCAGCCTGGTTCGCCTGCCGCAAGTGCTATAGTTTCTCTTCTTCTGATAAAACTCCGCTGAAGCTCCAAAGATTTGTGTCCCGGCTTGTAAATTGGTTGGCCGACCAGACGCTGCCTGCTTCACGCAGCAGATGCGCACACACACTGCACGAAAACTCCCGCTCCCGCACTCACACAACACACACTGCAAACTGATCGAACCTAAATTTATTTTCTCATTTTTGATTTTTGTCTTGTGATGTGTGAAAACGGTGAATTTTAAGAGTTTCCAGTTGAGTTAAAAACGAAACAGTGTTCTTTTTTATGGTTTCACTTTCTATTGGACTTTTTGAATTGAGCAAGTGAAAATCCTTTTTCTCAATGAATTCATGTTTTTTTTTTTTTTATTAATGCTGTGAAAACGAAAAAAAAAAAAAGTAAATATATTGTTTTCCACTTCATTCTCATCTGATGTTTGTGTTGTGTATTATTTTTTTTATTTGGCAAAATTTGGAATCTTTGCCTTGTCTGGTGCCCGAACAGCACTATTAAGTACAACCCTAAGTTGATTAAATTTACCTTTGGGGGCCGCCATTATTACAACATAAGCCTTTTGGGTTGAAATAAAAATCTATTTAGGCTACTTCACATTGCCTGTTTTATGCCAGGTGTTTTACCCGTACGGCACCACGTAGTCTGTGATGTCACGTGTCAATAGTCTGTCTGCGAATCATGCACCTGACAAATATCCTAATTTACACAAAAAAAAAACTACAAATAACACTGTAACTAATAAAAACTAAATTAAAACTAAGCAATTTCAAAGTATAAAAACTAATAAAAACTAGTAAATCTGCCTCTAAAACTAATTAAAACTAACTGAATTTGAAAACAAAAAGTCAAAACGAAATAAAAACTAAAATTAATGAAAAATCCAAAACTATTATAACCTTGATGTGAAGTTGAAGTGTGATACAGAAAGTCTACAAAAATGCAACACTGGCTCTGGAACATCACTTTAATAGTAATAATAATACACCAAAAAAAGTGATTACTGTAATATTTTTATTAAATAATAAAATAATAAAAAAAAAAAAAATGTATTATTAATATGTGAAGCTGAAGTGTGAAACAAAAGTCCCAAAAAGAGTAAAACTTCACTTTAATAATAATAATAATAATAATAATAATAATAATAATAATAATAATATATTAATTGCTGGAAAAAGTGATTAATATAATATTTTAAATCTTATTTTAATAATTTTATTATTATTATTATTATTATTATTATTATTATTATTATTAATATTATGTTAAGCTGACTTGTGATACAGAAAGTTGGAAAAAGTGATTAATGTAATATTTTTAATAAAAATAATAATAATAGCATAATAATAATAATAATAATAATATTTATATAATAATAATTATTAATATGTGAAGTTGAAGTGTGATACAGAAAGTCTACAAAAATGTAATACTGGCTCTGAAACATCACTTTAATAGTAATAACACTAATACACAAATAGTTGGAAAAAGTAATTAATGTTATATTAAAAATTATAATTATTAATATGTGAAGCTGAAGTGTGAAACAAAAGTCCCAAAAAGTATAAAACTTCACTTTAATAATAATAATAATCATCATCACCATAATAATAATAATAATAATAATAATAATAATATATTCATTGTTGGAAAAAGTTATTAATATAATATTTTAAATCTTATTTTAATAAAATTTTTATTATTACTATTATTATTTTTAATATTATGTTAAGCTGAAGTATGATACAGAAAGTTGGAAGAAGTGATTAATGTAATATTTTTAATAAAAATAATAATAGCATAATAATAATAATAATAATAATATATTATTTGTTGGGAAAAGTGATAAATGTCATCTTTTTTATAAAATTATTATTATTATGTGAAGCGGAAGTGTGATACAGAAAGTCTACAAAAATGTAATTCTGGCTCTGGAACATCACTTTAATAGTAATAATAATAATAATGATAATAATACACAAATAATTAAAAAAAAGTGAACAATATAATATTTAAAAAAAATAGCATTATTATTATTATTATTATTATTATTATCATGTGAAGCTGAAGTGTGAAACAAAAGTCCAAAAAAATTTGTAAAAATGGCTCGGAAACATTACTTTAATAATCATCATCATCATCATCATCATCATCATGATAATAATAATAATAATAATGTATTAATTGTTGGAAAAAGTGTTTAATATAATATTTTTAAATAAATTATTATTATTATTATTATTATTATTATTACTATTATTATTATTATGAGTATTATGTGAAGTTGAAGTGTGATACAGAAAGTCTACACAAGTGTAATACTGGCTCTGAAACATCACTTTAATAATAATAATAATATTAATAATAATAATAATATACAAATATTTTTAATAAACAATAATAATAGCATAATAATAATAATAATAATAATAATAATAATAAATAATATATTAATTGTTGGAAAAAATGATTAATCTAATATGTTTAACATCACTTTAATAATAATAATAATATACAAATAGTTAAAGTGTGATACGGAAAGTCTACAAAAGAGTAATACTGGCTCTGTGTCAGGATTATATCGCTGTTCTGTTCTGTTTTCCCAGTGTTTTTCCCCCTCTGTTTCCTATTCATATGGTTTAGTCCTTGTCTCCCCCTAGTGTTTAGTTCCATTTGGTTTGATCATGCCCATATTTGTATTTCCCCCTCATCATCCTGTTATCTCGTTTGTAACCACGCCCTGTCTTCTGTGTATTTAAGTCTGTGTCTGCTCACTGCCCTTTGTCCGTCGATAACGTTACGTTCTCTGTTCATGCTCCTGGTTTTTGTTTGTTTGTATATTCAGTGTTTTATTTAATAAACTTTATATTTCATTTACTCCGGTTCTCCTTCTCCATCTCCACTCCTCAACCACCTGCTAACTGTGACACTCTGAAACATCACTTTAATAGTAATAGTAGTAATAATAATAATAATAATATACAAATTGTTGGAAAAAGTGATTAATTTAAATGTTATAATTAAAAAAAAAACGTTTTGTCTGTTTACCCTTTTCGGGCTACCTTTCATAAAATCAGTAGCTTACTTACATTGATTTTTGTTTTCTAAAAACATCTCATATCAGTAATATCACCATTATTTATAGAGTGCTTTATATAGTAGAGATGGTTTCAAAAGCAGCTTCACAGTATTAAATAGAAAAGTAAACGAATCAATGATGCAAACCTCATCATATATTAGACAAATTTAATAAACAATTTCATTTTGCTTCAGCTATAAAGCGGCTCTAGAGAAGACAGCTGTCATTCAGATCAATTCAGTTTGTCAAATCAATGATATTACTTAGTGATAAGTGTTAAAATGATTGTAATGCATCACCTTGACTGGCTTGTTGGTTTGACATGACCTTTTCTTCATCTGTACTCAGATATCGAGGCTCAGTACAGTCTAACTCGAGCCCAGCGAGTACGTGCGGCCATGTTCCCCGAGACACTGGTGGAGGGAGAGACGGTGCTCACCGCACAGAGCAATCCAGACCAGCCCACCAATGTGCAGAGACTGGCCGAGCCCTCGCAGCTCCTCAAAACAGCCATCGTACATCTCATCAACTATCAAGATGATGCTGAGCTGGCAACACGCGCCGTACCAGAGCTCACTAAACTGCTGGCCGACGAAGACCAGGTGCAAATGAAAATGCACATATAATTATCACATTAAACCTTTTAATTAAAAAAAACGAAGAATTGTTTAAGAATAGAAAACCCAACAGGAACTGAGATAACAAAAATCTGTCTTTATATACCACATGAGCTGATATCTTAAATGATTTGGAGTAAAATTACACATTTTGAGTCAGTACACTCTAAAAAGTGCTGGGTTATTTTTGTAAACACATTGCTGGGTTAATTGTGCTGGGTCAAAATGTTGGGTTGTTTGAGGCACTGTAAACACACAGTTGGGTTGATCATGCTGGGTCTAATGGACTATAAGGGGTTCTTTCACTATGAACACCTGGGTTGGGTTATTTTGACCCAACCGGTTTGTTTATTTTTTTCACTTCATCGAACATTCTGGATTCTTCACTCGTCTCCTCGCCAGGCGGTCACGCACCTCGCAGCAAGCAGGATTATAAGGTAAATTAATATGATTATATCATTATTTACCTTTATTTTTAATAAGTTGTGTTTTAGAGCACACTGATTTCACTGTTTAATGCAATATTTGATATGTCGCTGTGCGGGGTTGGCATTTTATTCCGTGAATGACGAACGTTGTAACTTAAGCAGCCTAGCCTAGCCCTAGCGATGTACTTTTTTGCCTCAACAATCGCTTTATTGTTATATAAAGTGTGTGTGTGTGTAGTGTTATTTGTATAACTTACAGTATACAGATGGCCTTTATTTTAACGCCTTATGGAAAGAGTAGGTCAGAAATACGGGGGTAAGTTCCTTTACTGTCTGCATACTGTATGGCTTTGTAATGTTTTGTCAAAATTAGATAATTCCATACAAAAATTTATCTTTTAAGGGCATATTTTTTCAAGTAAATGTCTGCGACGTGCCGAATCCAACGATAGATCCATATGTTTTATGTTGAGCATTTTCGCGCTTTTTTCCTTGAGGTAACTTATCTGCATTAGCTAAAACGCTATGTCCCTTACTTTAATAATGTTAAACCACAATATGACTGGTATGTACTATTGTTTATTACTTAAATGTAATGTTGTCTTAATTACAGTATGTAAAGTTAGACTTAATCTCTTGTGGTGTATGCGGACGTTCACATGTCGTGTTTTTTGCGCACTGAAGTTTGTTATTTCAGATGTAGATGCCTATATAGGCTCATAATGGAAGCTCGTTTTTCCAGGCACGGGACATGGTTGCTTAGCAACGGCAGACGCCATGTGAGAGCAAGCTGCGTTTTGGAAAGAATGAGAAAGCCACGCGTCTTGCGTTTTCACGCGTTTTTAGGCGCGGCATGTGAACGACATTTTAGTGAATGCCTGTGTTGCATTACAAACTAGGAGACCAGTATAAACCTTAAACTTATTGAACCACATTTGTTTTTCAGATTTTATCAGATTTCACAAGACTTTAGGAAGCTATATCCAGAGGCAGACTTTTTGAAGACTGGGCTACAGTTGCAGACCTAATTCTTGCGAGTGCTCAGCAAGGGATAAGGTGACATGACTTAAGGTAAGCTTTTTCTTATAAGATGTCAATCTATAAAAAACATATGCAACTGTATTTGACACACATCAACTGGTAAATACAATGGTACAGTAACACTTAACTAGTTGCTTATTAGCTTGTATATTGGCTGTCAATTAGTACTTATGAAGCACAAACTGATGCCTTATTCTGCATGAGCATATTCTACATCCCTGAATCTGACCCCATACCTAAACTTAACCTGCAGTAGTTGAATGAGGGTGGGAATTAATTTGCATTATTTAAAGGAATGAAGAAATCTTCATATGAAAGTGTTTCAGTTTGTTGTTTTGATTATAAAATATGTCTCACAGTTTGCATATTATTCCTATGGTTTAGATGCTAAAGGGGAAAGTGCTTTCAAAGTCCTGCCCACTCTGGATAAAAGTTCTTCAGACCCACAACCACGGAATCCCGGAGGCCATTCATTGACGTACAACCTGTAAGTTTTGTTTTACGTTTTCTGCTCTAATAAGGGTGTATGTATATATATATAAACACAGTGGTGGCCAAAATTATTATAACAGTTGTATTTTCACCAGCTAAAAAATGATTTTAAGTCAGTGTTTTTTATCTTTTGCTGTAGTGTGTCAGTGAGAAATATCAGTTTACATTGGCACAACAGCCAATCCTCCACACAGAGATCTGATCTCATCATCATCCAGTCTGTCTGGAATGACATGAAGAAACAGAACAAACTGAGACAGACTAAATCCAGAAGAACTGTGACAACGTCCCCAAGATGCTTCAAGAGACCTACCTGCAAAGCTACCTGAAAAACTATGTGCAAGTGCACCTAGTGTAGGGCAAAAGCTGCTTTAAACACAAAAGGACGGTCAAACCAAATGTTGATTTAATTTAGTTAATCAAGGTTAATTGATTAAGAACATTTATTTATGACATTATTTTTGACAGCGTCATTTTATGACATTTTTAGACAAGTGCTTAAAACTTTTAACAGTATTGTAGCTTTGCAGTTAGGTCTCTTGGAGCATCTTGGTGACGCTTTCACAGTTCTTCTGGATGATGATGAGATCAGATCCTGTGTGGAGCACAGAACAAAAATGTCACTGGATTATCACAATTAATGGCAAAATGAATGGAAATGTAAACCGATATTTCCTACTGACACACTACAGCAAAAGATAGAAATCACTGACTTAAAACCTTATTTAGCTGGTGAAAATACTAGTTTTCTAATAATTTTGACCACAACTGTATGAAAAGTTGAGAAGTAAAATGAGCATTTATTTCATGCCTCTGTGTTTATGTTCATAAAATACACTTAACTTAAAATGTAATGTTGCAAGACTAAATGCCGTATAATTAACAGGTGGGGACCAACATGGTGGATTTGAGCCTTGGGATGAGACAACAACATTTCTAGACCTTCGCCATTGTTCCAGGCCATGCCATTGAAGCGGACTTGTTGCCTGGGAATTTCTCCAGCTTGCAGTATATTGATGGACATAAGTCTTCATGTGTGAAGTTTTTTTTTTGGCCACTTGAAACATGTTTTAAATTGTAAGAATTGTCTGGTGGACTCTTTGTTTGGCTTAGTTTTAATGGCACAATGTTTGGAATGATTCTAATGTGGTAATAATTCATTTTTGAGTGTTCTGCTGCTGCAATGTTGACATAAAGAATATGAATATAGTGTGCCTTGTTTACAGTTTTGTGTTTAAAAGAAACTGATCTACTAAAACCGTTATTTGTGTCTTTAAGGGTTGGACAAAATGTGTGACAGCTACACCTATTTGAAAACTGTATTAAAAAGAAATATGAAAACTCATTAAAATGACATTTACATATTCATTTTTTTGTGTCGTGTAACTGTATTACAGAAAAACAATAATAATTTTACATTCTTTTGTGATTTATATATTATTATTGGTAAATATAAAGGTAGCAAGGCAATTAGACAATAAATAACCCAATATTTTGGTAGTTTTTAACCCAGCAACACAGTTAATCTGACCCACTGATTGGGTCAAATAAACAACCCAGCATTTTGGGTCAAATGATTTAACCCAGCACTTGGGTCAAAACAACCCAACGCGTGTTCTGTCCCATAGTTACCCAGCAGCTGGGTTATGGTTGGGTTATTTTTTAACCCAGCACTTTTTAGAGTGTAGCTGTCATTCTCTGAGAATAAGACTGGGAGTGCGTGTGATGATATGAGATGAATCTTTTCATTACCCTTTTCCTTCTGCAAGATGGGAAATAATCTCACAGAACGAACTAGAAATATTGAAGGAGAAAAGTGAAATAAAAGACTGAAATGTGCTACGATATGATGTGAAAAACAACTTTAGGATATGATCTGTTTTCCAAGTTAAATTACCGGCTGCCGAGAGCATGCAACCATTGAAAGTCTAAAAAACATTTAGAAACCATATTTCTCCATTTTTCTAGTCATACCATGTGAATAATTTAGCATATGTTTGCATGTTTTTGCATATTAACACTTTACAGTTTCTTATTTTAGGAACATATATTACAATTTTATATACATTGAGCAATTTTAATACTGTGATGAGTCACCAATTAAAGGAACAGTTCACACAAAAATGATTATTTACTGAATTTTGAATCACCCTCAGGCCGTCTAAGGTGTAGATGAGTTGTTTCTTCATCAGAACAGATGTGGAGAAATTTAGCATTATATCACTTGCTCACCAATGAATCTCCTGTAGTGAATGGGTGCCGTCAGAAAGCAAGCTGACCAAAACATCACAATACGACTCCAGTCCATTAATTAATGTCTTGTGAAGTGAAATCTACTTTTTTTTTCAAGAAAACCGTTTTTTTTACTTCAAACCATTGCTTCCAGCTAAAATATGAGCCGTCTATTCATAATAATGCTTTTATCCAGTTAAAAAGTTGTCTCATTTGAATTAGAAAAATATGCACAGATCAAGCACAGTTTACAAGAAAAAAAAAAACAGTCCAAAACAGTTCTAAACAAACATGTTGGTGGATTTTGATGTGTTAGGACAACAGGAGATGGACTTTTTCACTGGAGTAAGTGCTGTTATGTATTATAATCTTGTATTTTGTCCAGAAATTACTGTTTCAAGTTAAAATGCCTTTACAAACACGCAGCTTTTTGCTTTACAAGCCGTTAATTGATGGACTGAAGTCGTCTTGTGGATTATTGTGATGTTTTTATCAGCTGTTTGGACTCTTATTCTGATGGCACCCATTTACTGCAAAGGATCCATCTCCAAATCTGTTGAGTTGAAGAAACAAACTCATCTACATCTTGAATGGACTTAGGGTGAATACATTTTCAACTAAATTTTGTTTTTGGGTGATATGCACGGACTAATGCTACTATACTGTTACCAGGGCTTGACATTAACGTTTTTGCTCACCAGCCACTGTGGCTAGTGGTTTTTCAAAATGATTAGCCACTCAGCATTTTCATTGGCCACAGTTTTGTTGTTGGGAAATTACAGTTTATATGACTAAAGTTAATGCATACTAAAAATTTATTTAAATTGATTTCCAGGTTGTTGTTTTTTTGCCTATTTACAGTGCCTTGTGAAATTCTTCATACCCCTTCATTTTTTTCCACATTTTGTTATGTTGCTGCCTTATGTTAAACTACTTTAAATGATTTTTTCCCCACATTAATCTACACTCCCTACTCCATAATGGCAAAGCGAAAAATAGGTTTTTAACATTTGTGAAAATTTATTAAAAGTAAAAAACTGAAAAGATCCTGTTGCAATGCAATGTACTTATTTCAGCATTTTATTTTTAATAAATTTGTAAAATTTACACTCCATACACCATAATAATGACAAACAAAAACCAGATTTGCAAATTTTACAAATTTATTAAAAATAAAACACTGAAATAAGTACATTGCATAAGTATTCATACCCTTAACACAGTACATAGTTGAAGCATCTTTACTGCCTCAAGTGTTTTTGGGTATGATGTGACAAGCTTTGCACATCTGCATTTGGCAATTATCTGACATTCTTTGCCTCACCTTTTCACCTCTCAAGCTCTGTCAGCTTGGATGGGGGCTGGCAGACATTTTCTAGAGTCCTAGTCTTCCATTATGGATAATGCTTCTGTGAACCTTCAATGCAGCAGATTTTTTTCTGAACTCTTCCCTAGATCATTGCCTTAACGCAAGTCTGTCACTGAGCTCTCCAGGCAGTTATCTTGACCTCAGGACTTGGCTTTTGCTCTGATATGCATTTTCAGCTGTTAGACCTTTTCTGAGAGGTGTGTGCCTTTCTAAATCATACTCATTCAAATGAATTTGCCACAGTTTAACTCCACTCGAAGTGTAGTAACATCTAGAAGCAATATGAATGCACCTGAGCCAAATTTCGAGTGTCCCAGAAAAGGGTATGAATACTTATGCAACAGGATCTTTTCAGTTTTTTATTTTTTTAATAAATTTGCACAAATGTTAAAAACCTATTTTTTGCTTTGCCATTATGGAGTAGGGAGTGTAGATTGATGTGGGAAAAAAGTAATTTAAAGTAGTTTAACATAAGGCAGCATCATAACAAAATGTGGTATGAATAATTTCGCAAGGCACTGTAAATGCCATTTTCTCCTAACCGTATTAAATATATGTGTCATCTTTCATTTCAAATTCTTATGTTTTAGTCATAATTTCACCTAATTTAATAAGACACTATAGGGCTGTTACCAATCAAAAACTTGTAAACATTTGTATTTATTTATTTATTTATTTATTTTTGTTTGGACCATCAAAAAAAAAAAAGAAATAATAAAAAAAAACCAGATCATATATTTTGTCTATAGTCTATAAAACCACTTCGTAAATAGGAATATTTCAATACATGAGATACTCGGACTTGTGACCAAAGACTCAAACTTCAGCGACATTGACTTTTCCATATAATTGTCTCACACACAGACAGGCTGCACAATCCTCGACTGTCGTGACCTTTTCACTGTCAATACATGATCCATTATCAATTGCCGTTTACACCAAGTGTAATAAAATCAAAATCATTCTCGCCGAAATTTCAGCGAAATTTTAAAATCCACCCACATTTGACGGGTTGGCGGGTGTTAATGTGAAGCCCTGACTGTTACTATATGCGGATCTGGAACACAAAACTAGTCTTAAGTAGCACGGGTATATTTGTAATAATAGCCAAAAATACATTGTATGGGTAAAAATGATTGATTTTTCTTTTACGCCAAAAATCATTAGGATATTAAAGTAGTTCACTTTCAGAACAAAAATTTACAGATGATGTACTCTTCCCTTTGTCATCCAAGATGTTCATGTCTTTCTTTCTTCAGTCGTAAGAAATTGTGTTTTTTGAGGAAAAAATTTTAGGATTTCTCTCCATATAATGGACTTCTATGGTGCCCCCGAGTTTGAACTTCCAAAATGCAGTTTAAATGCAGCTTCAAAGGGCTCTAAATGATCCCCGCCGAGGAAGAAGGGTCTTATCTAGCGAAATGATTGGTTATTTTCTAAAAACATTTACAACTGATATACTTTTTAATCTCAAAAGCTTGTCTTGCAGAGCTAAACAAGACGAGCATTTGAGGTTAAATAGTATATAAATTATAATTTTTTTTAGAAAATAACCGATCGTTTTGCTAGATAAGACCCTTCTTCCTCGGCTGTGATCGTTTAGGGCCCTCTAATGCTGCATTTTGGAAGTTCAAACTCGGGGGCACCATAGAAGTCCATTATATGAAGAGAAATCCTAAAATGTTTTACTCAAAAAACAATTTCCTTACGACTGAAGAAAGAAAGACATGAACATCTTGGATGACAAAGGGATGAGTACATCATCTGTAAATTTTTCTGAAAGTGAACAGTACAGTACAGATCATTTTCCATTAAGATATTTTGTACATTTCCTACCGTAAATATATCAAAACTTAATTTTTGATTAGTAATATGCATGGCTAAGAACTTCATTTGGACAACTTTAAAGGTGATTTTCTCAATATTTTCCTGTCAGATTCTAGATTTTCAAATAGTTGTATCTATTGTCCTATCCTAACATTGATTTATTCAGCTTTCAGATTATGTATAAATCTCAGTTTCAAAAAAATGACCCTTATGGCTGGTTTTGTGGTCCAGGATCACACATCATATCATGTACTGCTGAATACCAGACTTGAAAGTTGAAGTTAAATTTTTGACATGCAAGATGTCTGATTTTCCTTTTACCATGGCAGGTGGTGGTAAACAAGGCAGCACTGATTGTGAACCAGCTCACACGGAAGGAGGCGTCTCGCCGTGTGCTCATGCAGTCTCCTCAGATGGTGTCAGCTGTGGTGAGGGCCATGCAGAACACCGGAGACCTGGAGACGGCACGCTGCGCTGCCAGCGTCCTGCACAGCCTCTCGCACCAGCGTGAGGGCCTGCTAGCCATTTTCAAATCGGGCGGCATCCCCGCGCTAGTGCGCATGCTCAGGTCAGTGTATGCCTGAAGATGTTAGTGCATCTGTGTTTTACTTCTGCATTGTGGCATATTTTCATGCCAACCAGAAAATGAGTAAAAATGCAAGGACGTGATTGGCAGGTGGGTGTTACTTATCAGAATGTCTCTGAGAAGCTGTTGTGGTTATTATCATTAACTAAAACTAAAATTAACAGGGGTGTTTATAGTTTATGATAATAAGTTTAAGTTGTTAATGCACAATCACTGTTTTAGATTGACAGACTGTAGTACTGTATAAGATTTCCATTCAAACTGAAAGCATAAATCTCTAGGCTATGTTTTTGTTTCAGAGCAAAACACAAGACTGTGACATTTCATTCATTCGCTGAGGCAGCGCTAAAACTGCCAGCGCATATACCAGTGCTTACTTGCTGGCAACCCGCCAAAATAAAAGCTTACGTATTTTAGGTTTGAAAATGATGAAAATTCATATAAAAATACAAAAGTTAAAAATAAATAGTGTAAATATTCATATTGTATTTTTTTAAGTGTACTATAAAATAATTGCATTTTTATTTAATACTGTTTTTTATTTTAAAATATAATTGTATTATCACAATTATTTATTGTTTTATTTAAAAAATAAACTAAATGAATAAATTTCAATAATACTGTACTATTATTAATTATTTTATTTCACACTATGTGAAGTATGAACACCAACCAAATCAGGTGAGAATCATTATATCATTATAAAATAAAACATTACTTAATAAAACATTACTTAAAAAAAAAATTAAATCCAATAAATAATACAATCAAAATGAAATAAAAAGAAACATTAACTAAAATATAAATAAACTATAAATATAAATTAACTAAAGCTTAAGCTTGTTTTATTTCAGCTAGTTGTTGGGGCATCATTTTATTTTAGTTTATCCGAAGTACTAAAAACTAAAATTGAGAAAAAAACGAAAAAAAACTAAATAAACATCAGAACAAAAAAAAAGTTTTTACTAATTTTTTTAAAAATAATTAGATGTATTTGTTTCATGTGTATTATTTTATTAGATGTTTTATTGACTGTGTGATATATAATGTCATGACATAATATAATTGATTTTATTGTGTACATAAAAAATCAATGTTAAATATATAATAAGTGCAATTTATACAACAAATATATTAAAGCAATTATATTTTTTATATTGTCATATTTTAATATCATATATTTTGTATATTATATGTATTATGAGTAATATATTAATATGTATTAATTATTATATACTATTTTATTAATATAATATATTATATATTATTAAAGCAATTATATCTTTCTATATATATATAGAGAGAGAGAGACAGAGAGAGAAATAAATATACAAATAAATTAGAAATACGAACAAAAAATTCTAAAGAGATTAAATATTCTTATAAGAAAACAGTAATTGTAAAAATAAAATTTAGTTTATCTGAAGTACTTAAAAGTAAAACTGAAAAAAAAAACTAAATAGACATCAGAAAAAAACTAAACAAAAAACTAATTATGAAACTTTACAAAATGTAAAAATACAAATATAAATAAATAATTAACAAACATATACTGTAATAACAAATACCAAATGTTTTCTTTTACTATTTTTCCTGGTAAATGTTAATGTTAAATATATAATAAATGTAATAATAAATGTGATAGCAAATATATTAAAGCAATTATATATATATATATATATATATATATATATATATATATATATATATAT
>NC_133377.1:37650970-37671264 GCF_049309525.1 Garra rufa
TATTATTAAAGTAATAACATTTTTATATCGTCATATATTATATATTTTATATATTATATTTATAGACAATTACAGGTTGTGTCTGTTGTGAATTGGTATCAAAAATTGTAGTATATTACATAATAATAATAATAATAATAACAATAATAACAATAATAATAATAATAATAATAATTGGTACCAAAAGGGTGCTTTTCAAAAAGGTTCAAAAATGAACTTTTAAGGTTCCCCCACAGTTGCAATCCTTAGGAACCTCAAAAGGTTCATTTTTGAACCTTTTCTTCTAAGAGTGTATTAATGTAATGTATAATTAAATATACATATACATAGAATATGTATAATTAAATATATACATTAATTAAATAATTAAATCAAAAATATAATATAATATTTTATCATATTATATATATATATATATATATATATATATATACTTTGAAAATTACTTTGAAAATGCAGATACCAGTGTTGACTTATGCATCTGTAATCATAGATAAATGATGAATGACAGATTCCTTGACGGTCTAATGCTTTCATCTTTTAATTAGTCCCACGACTGTACATGGACAGACAAATGGTTTCGGTTGAATAGTGGCAAACGTTTGATGGACACTTGCGGCTCCTTTGAGAGCCCTTAGACGAACCATTCTAGATCATCACCAAACCAGCACTAACCAGCCTGGACCGGCATGGAAACTCATGCTGGCTTTAAGATGGTCAGCAGGAAAGCCATAATCCTTCCGTTTCTGGTTTGGCCAACCTGCCATTTTCTTTCTACATCGTATTAAGCTTGGTGAGCATCTTTAGCTCTTCCTCATTGTGACGCACATTAATTTGTGCTCACTTTATCTTGACTAAGCAATGCTGAAGCAGGACAGTGTGTCCAGTTCTGTCTCTGTATATGAAAGTGGACGAAGAGTCCACTACTATACTGCAATGAGGGCTATAGCAGAGAGATATATTTGGAATATGATGGGAAATTTGCTCTGTCAGAAAGCCTATTTGCAGCAGATGTTGAGATAATAGAGTAGAGCAGGATCTTTATGACCGTGCAACCAGGGCTGCTGCAACTTTGACACGGTATCACCATATTAACTTACAGGAACAGTCTGCTTGTTTAATGTCTTGCTCAAGGATGATATGTTAAAGATAGCAGTTTAGATCTTTGAAGGTGATGTGTGTAATTTTTCTGGTGTGAAAACACTTTTATGTTGTAGTTTAATATGCACCGACAACTGTAAGCCATTTGTAGGTTGATTTTTCTGTAGCTCTGCGAAAACATCGCTGTTTGTTTGTGAGTCCGGATTACGGATGACAGGATTTTTCTGCTAGTTCTCTAATCGAGAACAGTCTAATTTGAGCTGTAACTGCAAAAGTAAACAATAAATAATATATTACTTTTCACATTGTTTATTCAGTTTTGAAACTGAGGCCCGGATACTGGGACTCCAAGGAAAAAAACTGCAAAAGAAATAGTTTTTAAAAGTATGAAATTTATTATATTCTAATATCCATAAAAACAATATATGAATTAGATATTTATTTATTATTACTTATTTAAATAAAATATAGTATTAACAATAATAATTGTATTATTTTATGAAAATTTATAATTTGTTTTATTATGTTATATTTTCTATAACTATTTAATTTTGATATTTTATTTAAATAATAAACTATTTTAATTTATTTTTAATCATCAAAAAATTATTATTAATAATAATAATAATATTAATAAGCATGATTGTATTATTAATAATAATGTGCATCTCCTCTGCAGTGTGAAAATTGATAATTGTTTCTATAATATAATATAATATTATATAATAATATTTAAATAATCTTTATAAATAAAGAAGAAAAAAATCAACATTTAAAATTAATATTAAGAAAAATTATTATATATGTATTATTAAAAAAATGCATCTATATCTGTATATATTATAAATATAATTATAATTTTTTATGTTGTAATATCTATAATAAGAATATATAATTTAGATATTTTTTTAATAATATTTATTTTAAATACAATTTTATTTATTTTATATATTTAATCATAAATAATAATAATCATTGTATTAATAATAATGTTATTCTCTCATGTTATCTGTAATATCTAATATTAATAACAGTATTTAATTTGGATATTTTATTGAAATAATACAACATTCTAATATATTTTTTAATAAATAATAACCAACATAATTGTATTAATAATAATGTTCTTCTAATCTTCTTCCCTGCAATGTGAAAACTGAGATTTTTTTATAATATAATATATTAATATTATTTATTTGAATAATATATAGTATTTTATTTATTTTATATAATATTTGATCATTGTATTAATAATTATGTTATTCTCTCATGAAAATTATTAATT
The DNA here is from genome assembly GCF_049309525.1 of Garra rufa. Classification (NCBI taxonomy): domain Eukaryota; kingdom Metazoa; phylum Chordata; class Actinopteri; order Cypriniformes; family Cyprinidae; genus Garra; species Garra rufa. Next base: position 37,653,357 of record NC_133377.1, read on the forward strand.
TGTGTTTTAATATATTATATAATCCACAATAATATCTAATCTAATTATGTTTTATTTAAATAATAAACCACTTTAATTTATTTTTAATAATTAATAAATAATAATAATAAGCATAAGTGCATTAAAAAATAATGTTCATCTCTCCTTTCCCGCAAAGTTAAAAATAAGATTTTTTTATTCTATAACAATATAATATAATATAATATAATATAATATAATATAATATAATATAATATAATATAATATATTTTAGATTTTATTTAGTTTAATAAATAACAATAATGAATAAAGAAAAACAGAAAATCGTATTTATTAAAAATTTATTTTAAGAAGAAGAACTATATATGCATTATGTATTATTAATAATGTGTTAGGATCAGTGGTCCTCCTTTCTTCCTTCCATGTGTTCATGAATTGTATTTGTGTTGTATCATTTAAGGGCTGTTTTTGCCTTTTACATTTTTTCATTCTTATATTGGCTGAAAAAAGATACTAACTCAATAAACTGTAAATGTTATTTAGAAAATATTTCAACTTGTTCTGTGCAACAAACAAACATGTTTTATATCATGCTTTCTATTACACACAATATAAAAATGTCTGCGTACAAATAAATAAGGAATTGTGTCTTTTACACAGGGATCATCGTATTTGGTATTTCTTGGTGTTAAAATCTGTATGATTTTGAAAAGTTTTGTTCTAAGTATTTTATTCTTTCTTCAGTTCCCCTATGGAGTCAGTGCTGTTCTACGCCATTACCACGTTACACAACCTGCTACTGCACCAGGAGGGAGCCAAGATGGCGGTGCGTCTGGCCGATGGACTGCAAAGGATGGTCCCTCTTCTGAAAAAGACCAACCCTAAGTTCCTGGCCATCACCACAGACTGCCTGCAGCTGCTGTCTTACGGAAATCAGGAGAGCAAGGTGCCGTATCACCACTGAGAATCCAGAATTCATGTGCTTGCATATGAGTATATTTTGACCTTAATCCATGTACATTTTCTCTCTTTTCTACAGTTGATCATCCTGGCAAATGGAGGGCCAGAAAGTTTGGTGTTCATCATGAGAAACTACAACTATGAGAAGCTCCTGTGGACCACCAGCAGAGTCCTGAAGGTGCTTTCTGTCTGTCCGAGCAACAAGCCGGCTATTGTTGACGCTGGTGAGTGAATGCGTGCATTACTTTCTTCTTTTAGTGCGCTTTTTCATTTTGTTTCACTTTATTAATCCTAGAGCTTAGAGGAATGTTTTATCTCTTTTCTTTTATTCCCAAGGACTGCTCTCTTGGGCATTTTTGTATAATTTCCTTTTAATATCTCCATCTCATTTTTTCAGCTTCAGATTTTCTCTGGGTTCTGTGTCTGAGGTTGTTGGGGGCTTTTTTTCCTCACTTTTTGATGAATGAATTTCCTTGACTTTTACAGTCATTCATGGTTATTACATTATTATGTATTTTTGGATTCCTGGGGATGATTTCCAGTTGTTTGTCGTGTACAAAAACAAACAAAAAAATTGAACGGTTATCAGGCTTTTCACATGTCCTTGAAATCCTTGAAAGTTTGTGAATTTGAAAAAGCTGGAAAGTTTTTGAAAATTAACATGCATAGATACAGGTCCTTGAAAGTGCTTCAATTTATTTTGTGCCAGTAGTTTTCTGGAAAAAATTACATATTCCCTCTGGTCACACAACACTTCCTGTCCTTTGCATACTAGCTTGCTTGATTTACATTAGTTAAACGCATTTATGACAAATAGAATATCAGATCTCTGTCATATGGTCAAAAAAATAAAAAATAAAAAATGTTTTTTTGCATAGTTGTGTTTGATACATGAAAACTGTAACAATGTATCTTACAAGGTAACACCATGTAATCTTGCTCTCACTTGAGAGTTTAATGTGTCCCCACATGAAATCCTTGAATTTAAGATTTTATTTCAACTAGTGGGAACCCTGAGTTATACAGTACCTTTTAAAATTTGGGGGTTGGTGAGATTTTTTTTAGATGTCTTTGGAAGTGTTTTCTTATGCTCACCAAGGCTGCATTTATTTTGAGGAATAGATAAAACAGTGTTCTTGTGAAATATTTTTGTGATTTAAAATAACTATTTTAACATATTTTAACATTATTTATTCCTGTGATGCAAAACTATAATTTTCAGCAGCATTACTCCAGTTTTCAGGGTCACATGAATCTTCAGAAATCGTTTTGATATGCTGATTTGCTGCTTATTTCTTTTTATTATTAGTGTTGAAAACAGTTGTGCTGCTTAATATTTTTGTGGAAACCATGATATATATTTTTTTCAAGATTCACCGATGAATAGAATTTTTTAAAAGAACAGCATTTATTTTATTTAGTATTTTTTTTCCCCATTATTCCAACATCAATTTAAAGGGATAGTTCAAAAATGAAAATTACTCCCTTGGTATGTATGACTTTCTTCTTTCAGACAAATACAATTGGAGTTAAATTAAAAAATGTCCTGCTCTGCCAAGCTTTATAATGGCAGTAAATGGGTGTTGAGATTTTGTAGTCCAATAAAGTGCATCCATCCATCATAAAAAGTGCTCTACACGGCTCCACGGGGTTAATAAAGGCTTTCTGAAGTAAATTGATACATTTTTAAAAGAAAAATATTCATATTTAAAACTTTATAAACCATAATCTTTATCTTCCGCTAACGGTCGTACGCATTCATGAGAGAGTTGCATTCCACCAGATGAAGTAGGATGTAGGTGAAGCGTAACCTTCGATAAGAAAGTATGCTAGTCTTGTGAGAACCAAGTTTTGTTCACAGCAAAGGACAATCATTCTCCTCTTGGCTTATATCGAAATCCTCCGACATTGTTCTTAACAAATCCTAATTTTGCAGTTTTAAATTTATGGCCGGTGCCTCTCGTAAAGTTTTGAAAATTTATATTTTTCTTACACATATGCTTCATTTCACTTTAGAAGGGTTTATTAACTCCCCTGAGCTGTGTTGAGTACTTTTTATGATGGATGGATGCACTTTATTGGACTACAAAATCTCAACACCCATTCACTGCCATTATAAAGCTTGGAAAAGACAGGACATTTTTTAATATGACTCTGATTCGTCTGAAAGAAGAAAGCCATATACACCTAGGATGGCTTGGGGGTGAGTAAATCATGGGGGAATTTTCTAACCCTTTGAATGTGCCCTTGCTGAATAAAAATCTAATTTAAAAAGTATTAATTACAAAAAAAAACTAACCCCACAGTTTTGAAAAACCCCTGAGATTTGAGTGCAAATCAATGGATGATTCAGCATTCTGAGTTTCTTTGCACAGCATGACCAGAAATCACCAGAAAATCACTATAACTTTTCTTTTTATTGCTGTTCCATGACTAATATTTTCAGTTTTTTTATGGCCGTGAAAGACAGTGGAGAGTGCCAAATTTTTTTTAGGAGGGAAGGGAATTGGAATCGAGACCTTTACAAGGCAAACTTGAATCTGCATTATCCACTTGAACACCATGACTCAACATATCAGCAGCATGTGTGTTAAACCACTTTAATAGAGTCCCAGCAATACGTTATTTAGCCATTGAACTCAGCTAAAGTAGATTTTCGATTAAAACTAATATTACTGGTGCGGTTTATGTAAAAACCCACCTTTATCAAACTTCCTGTCAGAACCGCTTCACGGCAGTCATGCTGTCGCCGAATGGATGTTACTTTATTAACGCTGACCTTTCAGAGAATTAATACTTGGATATACAACCACAAAGGTTGCCGGTCTCAAATATCTCGCTCTATCGTGCCTGCCAGAGCTGATCTCATAAAAGTCTTCACAGTTATGGCGTGACTATGTCCTCTTCCCACATGAGGCTTCGACGCTCGGCGCTGAGGATCAGGTAGTTACAACACTGGATGAGAGGCAGTTTTCAAGGATGACTCCTAATCTCCTTCCCTCTTTTTATCTTCCTAAGCCATGTGGCTTTTAGTTTATCTGCACAGACTCCAAAAGACATTTCTCTCTCCTTGGCAGACAATGGCTAATCCATGGAGAAATACAGCCTTCTTCTTTTTAGAGCGGGTTGTGTAGCTGGATAGTTTTGTCCTTTCTTCTTTTTTTTGTGGCTAAGTCCGATAAATATGGACTCTAAGCCTTTTTTCTCTCCATTTGGCAGGAGGTATGCAGGCTCTCGGCCAACATCTCACAGGTTCGAGTCAGCGTCTGACACAGAACTGCCTATGGACCCTGAGGAATCTCTCTGACGCTGCAACCAAGCAGGTAAAACGAGCTGTTTCAGTCTGTAGACCATGTGCTTGTTACAATGGTGGACTGTACTTAATGGGGCAGTTCATCCAAAAATGAAAGTCTGCTGTTAATGTGACCTTTATGACCTTTTATCTTCAGTAGAACAAGAAAGATTTTTAGCTGAAACTGTGGTCCTTGGTGATTCATTAAATGCAGGTCAGAGGCTACTGGTTTTAGAGAATAAAAAAGGCAAATCAAGGAACACAAAACTAACCCCCGTGGCTCTTGATGATATACTAAGGTCTTACGTAGCAAAATGATCAGACTGTGCAAAAAAAACTGAACATTAGTTAACATTATTCATTCATTCATTCAACTCATTCAGCACTCCAATTCCTCCCTGAACTGAGTAAGTAAGCGATTCTAGTTACTTTATGTGTTATGTTAAGCATATCATAGAACACAAAATGAATACCCTTGGCTCCTGAGGATATATTGAAGTCTTATGAAGTGAAACAACCAGTGTGTGCAAGAAACTGAACATTATTTACAACATGATTACCTGTAATCCAGAGTCTCAGGTTTGGTTCACAAATGAATCATTCTTTTGAATCAGTTATTTTTGGTGAACTAGTTAAACCAGTTCAGCAAATCGGACTGAACTGTCTGAAACAGTTTGCTACTCGGCAGCACAGATCTTGAGTTACTCAATCAAAACTCACTTTCGGACGCCTAACAGTCACTCCAACTCGAAATGAGCCAAAACAACAGTGTTTCTGATAAAATGAAGGAACTGATTCAGCACTCCAATTCCTCCAACAGTCACTGAACAGAGGAAACACTTCTGGTTTGTACACTTTATGTGTTATGCAAAGCACATCATAGAACACAAAATTAATACCCTTGGCTCCTGATGATATATTGAAGTCTTATAAAGTGAAACGTCCAGTTTGTGCAAGGAACTGAACAGTATTTACAACATGATTACCTGTAATCCAGAGCCTCCTGACAATATATTGACACTGACAGTCACTCCACCTCGAAATGAACCAAAACAACAGTGTTTCTGATAAAATGAAGGAACCAATTCAGCACTCCAGTTCCTTCAAGAGTCACTGAACTGAGGAAACTGTTCTTGTTTGTACACTTTATGTGTTGTATTATGTTAAGCACATCATAGAACACAAAATTAATACCTTTAGCTCCTGATGATATATTGAAGTCTTATAAAGTGAAACGTCCAGTTTGTGCAAGGAACTGAACAGTATTTACAACACAATTACCTGTAATCCAGAGCCTCAGGTTTACTTCACAAATAAATAATTCTTTTGAATCAGTTCGTTTTGGTAAACTAGTTCAACCAGTTCAGCAAATTGGACTGAACCATCTGAAACATTTCGCAAATTGAGAAGCACAGATCTGTAAGTTAATCAATCAATCAACTCTAACTCGAAATGAGCCCCCAACAGTCACTGAACTGAGGAAATGATTCTAGTTACTTTGTGTTGTGTAAAGCATATCATAGCACACAAAATGAATACCCTTGGTTCCTGATGATATATTGAAGTCTTATGAAGTAAAACGACCAATTTGTGCAAGAAATTGAACTTACTACCTATAATCCAGAGCCTTAGGTTTGGTTCCCAAATGAATCATTCTTTTGAATCAGTTCTTTTTTGTTAACTAATTTAACCAGTTAGCAAATCAGACTGAACCGTCTCAAACAGTTTGCAGCTTGAGCACCACAGATCTACAAGTTACTCAATCAAAACTCACTTTAGGACCCCTGACAGTCACTCTGACTTAAATTGAGCCAAAATACCAGCATATCTGATCCTATGATGAATGAACCCATTTAGTGCTCCAATTTTTCCAACAGTCACTGAACTGAGGAAACGTATCTGGTTTGTACAGTTTAAGTGTTATATAAAGCATATCATAGAACACAAAATTAATACCCGTGGCTCCTGACAATATATATTGAGGTCTTGTGAAGTGGAATGATTGTCCTGTGTAAGAAAATGAACATTATTTACAACATGATTACCTGTAATCCAGAGCCTTAGGTTTGGTTCACAAATGAATCATTCTGTTGAATTAGTTCTTTTTGGTAAACTAATTTAACCAGTTCATTAAATCGGACTGAACCATCTAAAACAGTTCGCAGCTCAAGCACTACAGATGTACAAGTTACTCAATCAAAACTCACTTTTGGACACCTGACAGTCACTCTAACTCAAAATGAGCCAAAACTATGGTGTATCTGATATGATGAAGCAACTCATTCAATGCTCCAGTTCCTCCAACAGTCACTGAACAGAGGAAACACTTCTGGATTGTACACTTTATGTGTTATGCAAAACATATCATAGAACACAAAATGAATACCCTTGGCTCCTGATGATAAATTGTTGTCTTGTGAAGTGAAAAGATGTGTCTGTGCAAGAAACTGAACATTATTTACAACAAGAGCCTCAGGTTTGGTTCACAAATGAATCATTTTGTTGGATTAGTTCTTTTTGGTAAACTAATTTAACCAGTTCATTAAATCGGACTGAACCATCTAAAACAGTTGGCAGCTCAAGCACTACAGATGTACAAGTTACTCAATCAAAATTCACTTTCAGATGCCTGGCAGTCCCTCCCAATTAAACATGTAAAATGTCCACATTTCACATCATTATTGCCTGCTTTAATATTATAATTGCGTATATGTGATGTCACTGGTGATTACATAAACTACTGAATTGAACCATTTCATTGAACGAACTGTCTAAATCAGGGGTCCCCAAACTTTTTTCTGAGAGGGCCACATCCTTTTCTTTTTTTTAAATGGGGGGCCGGGTCAGTTTATAAAAGAAAATATTCTACATTATTCTACATTTTAATGCTAGAATAGTTTATTTTGTTATGCAACACACAGACAAATGACCATTCATTTTGAAAAGATATACAGGTGCATCTCAATAAATTAGCAAGTTCATTTATTTCAGTAATTCAACTCAAATTGTGAAACTTGTGTATTAATTAAATTTAATGCACACACACACAAGTAAAGTCTTTTGTTCTTTTAATTGTGGTGATTTGGCTCACATTTAAAAAAAGCCCACCAATTCACTATCTCAACAAATTAGAATATGGTGACATGCCAATCAGCTAATCAACTCAAAACACCTGCAAAGGTTTCCTGAGCCGTCAAAATGGTCTCTCGGTTTGGTTCACTAGGCAACACGATCATGGGGAAGACTGCTGATCTGACAGTTGTCCAGAAAACACCCTTCACAAGGAGGGTAAGCCACAAACATTCATTGCCAAAGAAGCTGGCTGTTCACAGAGTGCTGTATCCAAGCATGTTAACAGAAAGTTGAGTGGAAGAAAAAGTGTAGAAGAAAAAGATGCACAACCAAGATAACCGCAGCCTTGAGAGTCAAGCAAAATTGATTCAAAAATCCACTGTGTTTTTTGAATCACACGTCAAACTCCGCCTTCAGCATTTTCAGCGCTTCCACGGACTTTTCAACTGGGAATGGGGCCACTGGTTTCTCAGTTGAAAAACTTTGGGTAACTGGGAGATGAGTGAAGTCTTGCTTTTGCACCTGTCCCACAAGCAGTGCTAGATTCGCCTCAAATGCTATTGAGTCATTTTGTCATCGCTCTGAATTTTCTAGCCGTTGCTATTGCCTCTGAGGCTCTGGATTACATGTAGTAATGTTGTAAATAATATTCCGTTTTTTTGCACAGACTGATTGTTTCGCTTCATAATGCTGCGTTCACACCGTCCCAAATGTCATGCGTCAGTTGCGGCAAGATTACATGTAAAGTCAATGGTTGAGTCCGTCAGAGGCTCTGCGTTGCGTTGTGTCCGTTGGATCCGTCAACTTTTCAAGCGTTACCTGCGTTTCAAGCGTCAACGCAGCAAACGCAAGCAACGCAGAAGTTCAGCTAGCTGAACTTTTGACGGACTTGACGCACTTGACGCAGTGCGTCAACCAATCAGAGCGTCTCACTGTAGCGACGTCACCACACGTATTTTGAATGAAGCGGGAGCACAAAAAACAACAACATACAATTCTCTGCGATTGCAGACGGCTACAAGCTTATTCTAGCCGTCTGCAATCGCAGAGAATTGTATGATCCGTCCTCGTTGTTGTATAAAGACAGGAATGTAAAGGAACTTGCTTGGATGAAGATCGCTGAAGAGATCGGGATGTCAAATCTTTTCTCAACGTAATTATTTCCCATTTTGTTAGCTAGCGAAACATGGTCATGAGAGAATTCCAAAATGTCCAGTCCCAATAGTTTGCCATGGTTTATTCAGGGGAAGTGTGCAAAAAACTAGATGCGTTGGGAGCGTTGCCTGACGTGTGCGGTGTGAACGCACCAAAAAGCAAGCGTTGCCAGCTTCAACGTACATGCCTCAAACTAGATGCGTTAGGTGCGTTGCCTGACGCAGACAAAGTGTGCGGTGTGAACGCACCACAAGACCTCAATAAATCGTCTAGAGGCATGGGTATTAATTTTGTTTGTTGATATGCTTTTTTATTTTCAAAAACTAGCAGCCACTGATTTGCATTTTATGAATACCAAGGACCATGGTTTCAGCTAAAAATCTTCTTTACTGTTTTACTGGGTAAACCGTAGCATCCACCCAGAAAACTCAAGCAAACACTTAGAAAACACCCAGAACACCCCATTAACTGCCTAGCAACTGCCCAGAACATCTTAGCACCCACCAAAAAATAAGGGCTAGGTGAAGCAAAATAACCCAAATTATCCTAAAAAGAAAATCAGTTTATAAAACAGATCATTAAAATATATAGTTATAAATAAAATAATAGCATTTCATTTTTTCAGTAGTGCATTCAGTTCTTTAATGCGCAAAATGCAGCCAGAGCTTGAAAGGCATCGAACAGCTTTCATGTAGTCTGACAGTTTCTCCTCTGTACTTTCTAATGCTTTTATGGTTCAGGCGAGACGGGTGCTTTTCATAATTGTTCCTCACCTCCACACAATTTGTCCCTCATCACTGCTACTCAGAATTCAGTGGCCCAGAAAACGCACAATTAATGATAAACAGGTTATCGTTTTCGCCCTTATTATTAAATTCGAGGAACAAAAACAACCATTACCGGCCGCGTCTCCTTCTGCTCCCACCGAAAGTGTGTAGAATTTCAATGTGTGTATTTGAGCGCCTGTCCATCTCTAATCCTTCACAAACCCACGCTCATTCTTATCTCGTTCTTCCACTGCCTTTGCTCTTTCATTTGTTTCTTATCTCAGTCTCCTCCTCTTCTAATCATGTCTTTCATTTGTGATAATTAGCAGTTATGACTTCTGATTCTGGAAATGATTCTCATGTTTTTATGTGAATCTTTTGAACTGTCACTGATCATTTGATGTATTAAAAAGGTGAATGTTTAAAGATTATTACAAGTTAAACTCAATCAATACTATTTGTGGCCTCAGAAAATTATTCCACTTGTCTCTTTTTGGATCATGTTTAGGCTCTTGCAATGGAAGTAAATGAGGCTAGTTTGTAAACATTGAAACACTTGTGTGTTTCAATAGTATAGCCACAAATTGTATTCAATATGCAGCCCAAACAAAATTGTTTTTGTGGTAATCAACATTGTCACAAATGTTCTCAGTGGACATTTTTAACATTCAACATTTAAAGAAATTAATATTTTTATTCAGTAATGATGCATTAAAGTGATCAAAAATGACAGTAAAAACATTTAAAATGTTACAAAATATTTTAATTTCTAAATATATGTTGTTCTTTTAAACTTTATATCAAAGAAGAAAGCTATCATGGTTTTCACAAAAGTGTCAAATCAGCATATTAGAATGATTTCTAAAGGATCATGTGACACTGATGACTTGAATAAAAATGAAAATTCAGCATTGAATCACAGGAATAAATTATTTTTTACAATATATTCAAATAGAAAAATGTTTTTTTAAATAAAATAAAATTAAATAAGATTAGTTTGAGTTGATATAATAAAATAACTAAAACTGAAAAAAAAAATGAACTAATACAAACTAATAACTAATTTAAAAAAAATGACAAAAACGCACAACAAAAATACAAACATTAACTAAAATGAAAATGGAAAATACAAAAAAAATCAAACATTATTTAAAAAATCCATGAAAAACTAGTAACTACAAAAATGACGAGAACACAACAAAAATGCGTAAATGTTAAAATGGAAAGTAAAAAAGAAAAATACAAAAATAGAGACTAATTTAATATATTATTGTTTTTTTAAATAGCCAAAATAAAAATGTAACATAAATACAAACATTTGAACTAAACTGAAAAATATACATATAGCATTTGTTATATATAGTTTGGTATTTTTCAATTTTTTCATTATTTTTTCAAAAAACTTGTATTTTCCATTTTCATTTTAGTTAATTTTTTAAATTTTCTTGTTTTTAGTCCATATAGTTTTTATTACAGTATTTTTTTTTTCAGTTTTAGTTTGTAATTTTAGTATATCAAGTCAAACAAAATATAAAAAATTTGAGAGAAAGAGAGAGTTTAACAAACACAAACACACACACACACACACACACACACACACACACATATATATATATATATATGTGTGTGTGTGTACATTTATATATACATTTTTACAAAAATAACACTAGTGAACATAAGAGACTTTGCTCAAACTTTCAAACAGCAGTGTATAGTAAAATGTATTGCATTAACTTATGTTCTTTTAAAGAGGATCTAAGCTGTTCTTGTTTCGTCTCCACACAGGAAGGTCTGGACAGTCTCCTGCAGATCTTGGTGAGTCAGCTGGGCTCAGATGACGTGAACATGCTGACCTGCGCTACTGGCATCCTGTCAAACCTCACCTGCAACAACGCACGCAACAAGGCCCTTGTCACCCAGAGCGGCGGGGTGGAGGCCCTCATTCACGCCGTGCTCAGGGCCGGAGAGAAAGAGGACGTGGCCGAGCCAGCCGTCTGCGCCCTGCGCCACCTCACAAGCCGCCACCCCGACGCAGAACTGGCCCAGAACGCAGTGCGTCTGCACTACGGCATCCCCGCAATCACCAAGCTCTTGGGCCAGCCGCACTATTGGCCTGTGGTAAAGGTCTGTATGTGTTATTTTGTGTGTGTGTTTGAATTGCTGCCAATTTGAAAGTCCTCTTCGCCGTTTAAATGTAAAGGTCAGATCTGAATCGTCTGGGGGCAGTTCTTGTGCGCCTTTGATGTGGAAGAACGCTGAGACTTGCCTGTCGCGTTAAGCTGATTTGCTGCCGGATCTTAGTCATTGAGCGGCACTCCTACGCTCCTCTGGGGCTTCAGCGTAATTTTAAGGACACTAGCTGGAACAATAAAAGAGCCCTCAAGCATCATATGCGAGGAATCGCTGCCATACACAGGCTGAGAGCTGTAAATCCTTGGAACAGGATGCTTCAAATAGTATTGTTTTATGTAGAAGTAAAATGGTATGAAGTGGCATGAAGGTGAGGAAATGATGGCAAAATATGAAAGGACTTTTACACTGATAGCTTTTTGGAAGCAAAAAGTAATCAGGAGTCAATGATTTTCAAGGAGAGTTGAGCAACAGAGACCATTGGTGATGCAATAAAGTTTAGTAGAACTTAACTTTATGCAAATATTATGGCTCTTAAAATGGTGTGCATTTGGGGCGGGACTCTCTTGGGCCAATGGCAGACTGGGGGAGTGTTCAGGCCACTTCAAAAATATGTATATTGTTGCCACTATAGTTTTAGTTCCGTTTAAATTTAAAATTTTCAGCATAAATTAAATTGTAAAAAATTATTTTCATTATTTAAAGTTTTTCATCAACAAAAAAGTTTAGTTAATGATAATAACCCTGGTTTGGTGTTGCAAAAGGGCCAGGAATCAGTTTTTAGTTAGTTTAGTTTTTGTTTTATAAGAAATTAATACTTTGTTTAGGGGTCAACTGATTATTGGCCTGGTTGATTATCGGCGCAGATATTACGCATTTTATGGTTATCGGTATCAGTCATTTTCAAAACAGATTTCCCAATAAAATAATTTAAAATCATTTAAAGAAAGTTTTTCTCAGAGCCCTTGTTATTCTTAATTTGTACATTAATTTTCATTTTGACGCCAGACATATATATCTGTTACATATTGATTATCGGTCTACTTGATCTGTAATAATTGTATCGGCATTGGCCACTATAGTTTTACTTCCGTTTAAATTAGTATTTTTCAGCATAAATTAAATGATTCATGGTTTGCATTAACAAAAATGTTTAGTTAATGATAATAACCCTGGTTTGGTGTTGCAAAAGTTCCAGAAATCAGTTTTGAGCTTCATGTCAGTTTTTTTTTTTTAAATAAATAAATACTTTTATTTAGGGGTCGACCGATTATTCTACTGTCAGATTATCGGTGCCGATATTATAGTTTGTATGGTTATTTGTATCGGCCATTTTCAAACCCGATTTGACGATAAAATAATTTAAAAGCATTCAAAGAAAGTTTTTGTTAGAGCCTGTGTTTTTCTTAATTTTGATATTAATTATAATTTTTACATCCTATATATATATCGGTTTAAAATATTGATTATCGGTCTACTTGATCTGTAATGATCGCATCGGCCACCATAGTTTTTGTTAGGTGTCATTTTTTTCAGCATAAATTAAGTAAAAATTATTATTTTTAAGTAATTAGTTTTCATTAACAAAAATGTTTAGTTAATGATAATAACCCCGGTTTGGTGTTGGAAACAGTCCATAAATCAGTTTTAAGCTTCATGTCATTTTTTTTATTTATTTTTTTTAAGAAATTAGTACTTGTATTTAGGGGTTGACCGTTTATTGGCCTGGTCGATTATCGTCATCAATATTAACATTTTTATGGTTATCAGTATTGGTCATTTTCAAAACCGATTTGCTGATAAAATAATTTAAAAGCATTTATATCTGTTCAACATATTGATTATCGGTCAACTTGATCTGTAATAATCGATATCAGCATCGGCCATAAAAAAACATATATCAGTTGACCCTTACTTTTATTCCGCAAGAATGCATTCAGTTAATCAAAAGTGACAGTAAAGACATTTATGAGGTTATGAAAGATTTTTGTTTTTTCATAAAAGCTGTTCCATCATAGTTTCCACAAAAATATTAAGCAACACAACAGTTTTCAGTACTGATAATTATCGAAAATCTTTTTTAAACAGCAAATCAGCATATTAGAATAGTTTCTGAAGAATCATGTGACACTGAAGACTGGAGTAATGATGCTGAAAATTCAGCTTTGTGTCACAGGAATAAATTATATTTTAAAATATATAATTATTATAAATTGCAGTAATGTTTCATAATTTTACTGTTTTTACTGTACATTTTAGCAAACAAAAAAAAAAAAATCAAATAAACAGAGCCTTGAAGAGCATAAGATACTTCTTGACTTTTAAACTATGACTTTGAGACAAACTTTTGAACGGCAGTGTATTACATTATAAGAATATAGAAAATATTTGTATATTAAAATTAAACTTTGCTAGTGGTCAGTTTTCCTGTGCACTCCTAAAATAACCATCACGTTTCTGTTGCACATCACGTGTAGTAATGTTTTTTTTTTTCTTTTTTTTTGTATCTTGTCGATGCCTCTATGCTAGTCAAAGCCCTTGAAGCTCGGGGAAATCAGGAAGGTCGTGGCGGATGTAATTGGCTGTCCTCGGTTCTCTGATTTGTGGTGGGCTGGACTCTGATTGTCTCTCTGTGGGCACGGGCTCCTGACACGCATGATCTCCCGCTTAATCGTATCAGACCATTCAAGCAGAAACCTGTGTGTGTGTGTGTGTGTGTGTGTGTGTGTGTGTGTGTATGTGCCGTGATCTGTTCGGCACGTGTGTATCGATCCAGAAGAACGAGAATGCCAGGCTTTTATTTTCACTCGCAGTCTGCATGCAGCGATTCCTAACAAAATCAACCCGGCTGAATAGGAAATCTTGAAAATATAAGCGTTTGCATTGATTATGTACTCAGGTGTTTTGATTGTCGCTCTCCGCTGTGGTGCGCTCACTGATTTGTTTGTGCAGAGGTTGAGCTGACCAATATAGCAGTGCTTTTAGACTTGTATTGACAGCCTCACACCGCTGAGTTTTTACATTTTCACTCTTCACTGCCGTTGTTGAAATGCAGCCAGGCATTAATGTATTGCTTAAATGAAAGTCTCCAATAAAAGGTATATTAACAAGATGATGTGAGAAGTGAGAAGCTGCTAATGTGATCTCAACAGGTCTGTCGAAAAATCAAATTGCTTTTATTAGACTACTGATATAACTTCATCTCATATGCATGTCCATAATTTGACACATTTTTCAAAAGTACTTTTCAACTTTTCTTAGTTATTAAGCATTTTAAATGAGGAAAAATACTGAGGGCACCATTAAATAATGCATTAAACCATGATAGACATATTTTACTAAGAACGACAAAGGAGATGTTTTAAAACTGTTTTTTTTTTTTTTTTCAATAAAAGCAATAGGATTCATAGGAGAGCAAATTTTGGGATTTGGAGAGATGTTGTTGTACCTTGCGTCTCATATTTTTCTTAACAATGTCTCACAAATCTCAGTATGAACTAAATATAGAGTTCTCATTAAGTTATTCAATTATTTTATTTTCTCTGTTTTAGGCATTTTATTTATATTTAAGTTATATTCAAATAAATGGATCTAACTCTTTTTTTTAGACCAATTTTTTTATAATTTTGCAATAGTTTCAAACTCATCAAATTTCACATCAAATTCTTCTAAAGCCAAATTGTCTGAACTATTTTTATCTCATTTATTGTTTGTTTAGTTGTAATTTTGAACTGTGATATATATGTGATATATAATTATTATTATTATTATGTATTTATTTATTTAAATTTTGGTTTAATTTATTTGATCTGTTTTGAACAGAAAAAAACATCTGCTAAAGATTTTTTAGTTTGATTTCAATTATTATATTTTATAAATTATATAAATTATTTCAATATAAACTCACCATATTTCACATCAAATTCTTCCAAAACCAAAATTAATGAAGTAATTCGTTTATTTATTTATCTATTATTCATTTTTATTAAATGCTATTTAAATGATTTTAAATATTTAAATATTTAAATTTGGTTAATTTCAATCAAAATAGTGTATCTCAATATGAACTCATCAAATTTCAAATCAAATTCTTCCAAATCAGAGCTATTTTATCTCATTTATTGTTCACTTGTTTGTTTGTTTATTTAAAATGTGTTTTATTTTTATTATATAAATTTTGCTTATATTGAAATACATAAATGTGAGTGTTATAGTCTTTACTCATGTGCAGTTGCGGGCTGTAAACACTTTTGCAGGTATTGCGTTAAGGTTACATCTTAATCATTAACAGACACCGTTTTAAACCATCTAGCCTTACAAAGCTAAGCTTTATACTGATCCTCGTTTATAAAGCAGGATGGTGAGAAATGATTCACGCAAACATGAACCCATTTAGGTAGATCAGCGATCACATTCCCTCAGTGCTGTCAGTTTACTTCTCACTCGGGGCGGGTCTATGCTAAAACACTACTGTCTATCAACTATCGCAGGAGCGGCCTCTGTGCCTCGATATGAGAAGAGGCAAATTATTTTACTAAATTAATAGAAAACTACTGGGTGGATCTTTGTCATTCTAGGGTGGTTGTGTACACACACTCCCAAAACACATTTCAGTTCAAACAGCTTGTAAAAGTGCATGTGGCACCGGATGACCCCTTTAACATCTGAAGAACCTTTCTGTTTCGCAGGTTCTTTATGGCGAAAGAAGGTTCTTCAGATTATAAAAATGTAAGAAAGAGGTGATTCTTTAAAGAACCTTCGACTGAATGGTTCTTCTTGTCGCTGTGAAGAACCCTTTAAAGCACCTTTATTTTTAAGAGTGTATTTAGAAACCAGAAAACAGTACAACAGTTTCAAACATGAAATTCCTGCAAACCTTCTGTAGTGCATTTGGACCTTCCCAGTTTGGCTGATGGCTTTGGTTGCACCCAGGCGGAGTGGAGAAGACAGATCGCTAATGCAACACACATGAGAACCCAATGTCTGGAATGCATTGCATCATGTTTATTCGGAGGCGTTTTCAGCGCTTGACATGGCTTGTCGTCCCACCCTGCGGAGATCTGCTCTATCAGCCATCGTTCTCTAATCAGCAGAGGAACGTTGTTGGCTAATGATGCGTTATGATATGAAGGAGGCCGTAAGAAATTAAGCGTCTACACGAGGCTTTTTGTGCACAGATGGTTAGGCAGAAGTAAAATGACAAGCACTTCACATAAATGCATG
This sequence comes from Garra rufa, assembly GCF_049309525.1. Classification (NCBI taxonomy): domain Eukaryota; kingdom Metazoa; phylum Chordata; class Actinopteri; order Cypriniformes; family Cyprinidae; genus Garra; species Garra rufa. The sequence continues at coordinate 37,669,935 of NC_133377.1, forward strand.
ACATTTCTCTGAACTATATCGTGGAGTGATGTACAGGTGATTTCACCGACAGATTCTCGTGTGCATTGATGCATACATAAGTGTTTGAGGTTGTGTTCAGTTTTACATCAAGCACCTCAACCTAAACTTTATATTCAGCTCAATTTTTTAATTAAAACTGCGTTATTGCTGCAAGTAACATCGCTCGGTTGCCGTCATGTTGACGTCGTGCCTGGGTTTCAGTCGACAGTCAGCACTTTGGGATTTACAAGAATGAGTCACTTGTAAAAGTGATGAAAGCTTTGAGGAATGGACTTACAATGGAGCTGCGCAATGACGAATTCACAACAATTGAGTTTAGGTTCAGATTAAGTCTCTTTGAAAAGGTACGGCGCTACAAAAGTGGGGCACGGTTCATTGTGTTTAAGAGAATTTAGCTAAACCCATCACAAAGAAAAATCACAAAGGAGATCTTTTTCAAATTATTTTTTCATTGGCTGCAGTAGGATTCGTGGCAAGGCAAGTATATGGATTTGAAGAGACATTTGCTTGCTTTTTATACCTAGATTTTTCTAAACATTGCTTTCCCAAAATAAGGAAACAATCAAAAGCAAGCATCTCAAAATAAACTCAATAAAAATGTCTTATTAAATTCTTCCAAATTATTTGAGCTATTCTATTTTAATGTATTTACTTTCTTACATACTCTGTTTTAGGCATTTTAAGAAAAATAATCAGATAAATTATTATTTTGTTTCTTTATTTATTCTCTGTTTTAGGCTTTTAATTTATATTTAAATGATATTCAAATTAAAATGGATCAAACCTTTATTTACAGCATTTTTTTAATAATTTTCAATTTTAATCATCAAATTTCACACCAAATTCTTCCGAAAGCAAAATATCTGAGCTATTTTATCTCATTTATTGTTTGTTTGTTTATTTAAACAGATTTTTTTTATTTCATTTATTTATTTTCTTTAGCTAAAGGTAATATTTTGAATTATATTTATTTTAATATAGTCTAATCAAATATCACATGATTTTTTTTCCAAAACCAAAATATTTATTTATTTATTTATTTATTTTTCTTTTTTTTACTCATTTTATTTATATTGTATTTATGTTTAAATTATATCTGATCTCATTTATTGTTTGCTTGTTTGTTTGTATATTTAAATTGTGATATTTTTTTTATATTTAAATTTTGGTTTAATGGATTTATTTTCTCAAATTTAAACATTTAAAGGAAAAACATCAGCTAAAGACTAAATTTAAAATATATATATATTAATATAAACTCATATTATTATTAGTTTTTACCGATTCATTCCTGTTTTTAGGCATTATG
>NC_133377.1:37671764-37785667 GCF_049309525.1 Garra rufa
GGACCACAAAACCAGTAATAAGGTTAAATTTTACAAAACTGAGATATATATATCATATGAAAGCTCAGTAAATAAGCTTTCTATTGGTGTATGGTTTGTTAGGATAGGACAATATTCGGCTGAGATACATCTATTTGAAAATCTGAAATCTAAGGGTGAAAAATCAAAATAATGAGAAAATCACCTTTAAAGTTGTCCAAATTAAGTTCTTAACAATGCATATTACTAATCAAAAATTACATTTTGATAGGTTTACAGTAGGAATTTTACAAAAAATCTTCATGGAACATGATCTTTACTTAATTTCCTAATGATTTTTGCCATAAAAGAAAAATCAATAATTTTGACCCATACAATGTATTTTTGGCTATTGCTACAAATATACCCCAGTGACTTAAGACTGGTTTTTTGGTCCAGGGTCACATATTGTAATAATTATCCATATATATAATTATATAATTATTCATATATAATTTATGCAAATATGAATAATAATGAATAATATATATATATATATATATATATATATATATATATATATAATCTGTAATTTATAATTTAATAGTAATAGTATTAATATATTGTAATATTTATTAATGTAATCTCTAACTTATTATAATATTAATATTTTATTTACCCTATACAAAAAATATTTTATACATTACATTTATTCTATGTTATAGTTCAGTGTCATTTATTGTGTAATTTATAGTCTTCATATATAATTTTTATAGTGTAATTTCTTGTAATGCTGATGTATAATTTATGCAAATATTAAGAATTATATATATAATAATTAATGTATTATAGAATTCATACACAATCTCAATTAAAAATGACATTATATATACTATTTAAATATGAGCTATATTATAATATTCATATATGTAATCTGTAATTTATTATAATACTAATATTTTTGTACTTAAAATGTTATATATATAAAGTCCTATTTAATAAACTTTTGTATAGTGTAATTTATTGTGTAATTTACAGTAAATATTCACGGCTATAATATACACTAAATTATGTCCTTTTTCATTATAAGTATTTGTAAAATAAATATACGGTGACACTTTACAATAAGGTGCCATTATTTGGTTAATGCAATTACAAACAATAACTTTTTTATTAACTAAAAAAACAAAAAACAAAGAAAAACCACTTAAAACATTTTGTATATGCACATGATAGCTATAATTTCTCTCTCTGTTGTTCTCTCTAAGATCTGGATGCAGTTTACCCTCCATATGGTTACTCTGATTTACCCATGGACGGCCTCCCGCTGGACGCTGAGCTACATGAGCAATACATGCCAGAAATGACCTATGACCCTCGACAGGTGTACCCAAATCCCCTTTAACAACACTGCCAGCAGGTTAGCTCACACTCTCTTCCCTGACATAAAATCTAGTTATGGATTAACTCAACATGATCTCGTTCTTGCGATTGTTTATTCATTCCTACACTGTAAAACTTAAAAACTTACAGTGCATTGCATTTGTTTCATATTTAGTTTTGTTGCAGCATTATGTTAAACTGCTTTAAACTAGTTTTTCCCCACATCAATTTACACTCCATACACCATAATAATGACAAAGCAAAAAACAGATTTGCAAAATTTATTAAAAATAAAACACTGAAATAAGTACATTGCATAAGTATTCATGCCCTTAACTCAGTACATAGCTGAAGCACCTTTACAGCCTCAAGTCTTTTTTTTTAGGGTATGATGTGACAAGCTTTGCACATCTGCATTTGGCAGTTATCTGCCATTCTTTGCCTCACCTTTTCACCTCTCAAGCTCTGTCAGATTGGATGGGGGCTGGCAAACATTTTCTAGAGTCCTAGTTGTTCCAGTCGTCTTCCATTATGGATAATGGAGGCTACATGCTTCTGTGAACCTTCAATGCAGCAGATTTTTTTCTGAACTCTTCCCTAGATCATTGCCTTAACGCAAGTCTGTCACTGAGCTCTACAGGCAGTTATCTTGACCTCAGGACTTGGTTTTTGCTCTGATATGCATTTTCAGCTGTTAGACCTTTTCTGAGAGGTGTGTGCCTTTCTAAATCATACTCATTCAAATGAATTTGCCACAGTTTAACTCCACTCGAACTGTAGTAACATCTAGAAGCAATATGAATGCACCTGAGCCGAATTTCGAGTGTCCCAGAAAAGGGTATGAATACTTATGCAACGGGATCTTTTCAGTTTTTTATTTCTAATAAATTTGCAAAGTTGTTACAAACCTGTTTTGTGCTTTGTCATTATGGTGTATGAGATGTAGGTTGATGTGGAAAAAAGTAATTTAAAGCAGTTTAACATAATGCTGCAACAAAACAAAATGTGAAAAAAATGAAGGGGTATGAATACTTTTGAATACAGTCTAACTATAAAACAAATCTCAACAAAGATGTTCCTCTCAGTCTTCAGGTCAACTGAAGTGGATGATGAAGATGGAAACTTCAAACCGGTTTGTTCCCTGCAAAAAAAAAAAATAAAAAATGTGACGCAGGGCCTGAACTGTGCAGTGCTCGAACGAAAGAAGAACAAAACACGACTTGCTTTAGTTCACCACCGGTCTGTTTGTGACGTGAACTCTAAGCACTGCCTAACTCATCTCGTTATCTTGTGCTACTAACAGAGTGACAAAGCCTAAAAGTGTGGTGATGCGATAAGCATGTGATCATAACATGTACATTTTTGTACTTTATATTGTTTGTCCAAAGATGTCCAGACAACTCCGTTCTAGAAATGTAGCATAGCTAGCTAGCGGCTCAGCCACACGAGGGGTCGTTTTCCTTTGCGTTCTGTGTATTTGTGGCTCTGAGGCATTGCTACCGAGTAGAAAATAAACAAAAGCAACAACGAAACATACATCTGAAAACAGAAACTTGTTTGTATTTTCATAACCTCACTATTAGAAGACATTTGGTGAAATGATGTCCTGTCTAACAGGGCAAAGGTTGTTGTTTTACTTTTTTTTTCTTGCATTTTTTCATTGTGTTTAAGAGACAAACTGATATTCAGTTGGAAGAGAACAACTGTGGCGTACGATTTCATGTAAAGACATTATTCACAGCTATAATATACAAAGTATTTGGACACAAACTCCTTGTAAACCAATAAAAAAGCCAATAGTTTTGAAATTAAATTCTCAATAAGCACATACAAGTGTCCAAATACAGTTGGCTATTACTCAGTTTATTTTCTGTAATTTAGCTGTATTTTTTAATGAAACTGCTATGAAACAACATAGTAAATCCAATAATAAAGGTAGGATTCATACGTTTACTCATGTCAAAATTGCTAAATTAAAAAAAAGGACAATGTATGGCCACTTTGTAGTATATTTTAGAGAAATCTAATACACAGTTACTGTAGTTACTGCATTTCATAAAAGTTACAATTAGATTTAGCTTTTATTATTATTTTCGTTTTGCACAATAATCATTAGCTTTGTTATTTTGATTATGCTCTACAATTATGCTATATTGCTGTTCATTAAAATTGAACACAATGTGCTGTTTTACAAAGGAATGGTTAGCATTATAGTGATTGCTTTTTCCACCTTGCAATTTTAACTCGCCCTTAAATAGTTCCCAGTTAGACTTTCAATACAAAACAACCTCATTATTATTAAACAGCTTTTTGGAACACTTTAATCTGATTGGTCAAATTATTGTACGACTGTGACTGATCGACTTCATTATCCTTTACTTGTTTACTCCACTCTTACGCCCTCTTTATATAACATCCCTTAGACTTTAAATATTTTTTATACAGAAACTATATTGTTTTACATCATTGTACATAGATATAAATGTGCTAATCTTGTTTTGAATGACATGCTGAATTTTGTGGTCACGTGACTGATTATGATTGCCATATGCAAGGGATCTTTAAATGCATTTGAAAGAAATTACAATCTGTGTGAAGTGTGATTGCTGATTGGTGAAATTGCAGTAATTGTCAAGCATTATTCATTAACTGTAACTATAGCGGAGCCTCATAATTACAAATCTTCCTGCCATCTGTTGGTATATGAGAAACATGTATGTGCCAAAAGTAATAGTAGTTACATTGATAAAGACTATTCTGGTACGGTTGCCACTGTTGTGCTCGCATCTTTTACAGCAGCAGTGTTAGTATCAATCATGTTGAAGGAGCAGTTCACCCAAAAATGAAAAATTGCTGAATATTTATTCGCCCTCAGGCCATTCAAGATGTAAAGGAGTTTGTTTCTGCATAGTAACAGAGTTGGAGAAATGCAGCATTGCATCACTTGCTCACCAATGAATCCTCTGCAGTGAATGGGTGCCGTCAGAATGAGTGTGCGAACAGCTAATAAAGACATCAGAATAAACACGATTCCAGTCCATCTTGTGAAGAAAAAAGCTGTGTTTGTAAGAAACAAATACATCTTTAATATGTTTTAACTTCAGTCCGTTGCCTCTGGCTAAACTTTGAGTCCATAAAAGTGCATTCTCCAGTGAAAAACTCAAGTCTGAATCAGCAAAGAAACATGCATACACTCTTAAAAATAAAGGTGCTTCATGATGGTTCCATAAAGAACCTTTAACATCTGAAGAACCAGAAGGTTCTTTGTGACAAATAAGGTTCTTCAGATTATAAAAAGGTAAGCAAGAAATGGTTCTTTAAAGAACCTTTGACTGAATGGTTCTTTGTGGAACCAAAAGTAGTTCTTCTATGGCATTGCTTGAAGAACTTTTTAAAGCGCTTTTATTTTTAAGAGTGTAGACCAGGCGCCGTTTATAAGTGAAAACAGTCTAAAGCTGTTATAAAACAAATGTTTTCAGTCGATAGTTCAAGGGATGATTATGAATTCATATTTTGTCCAGAAGTGACCATTTAAAGTTTAAAATGGTTTAATGATGGATTTGTTTCTTATAAACACACAGTAATTGATAGACTAGAGTGGTGTGGATTACTGTGATGTTTTTATCAGCTGTTTAAACTCTCATTCTGACGGCACCCATTCACTGCAGAGGTTCCATTGGTGAGCGACTCACTGTAAAAAGTTTTCACCAGATTCAACTTAAAAACCTAAGTTCAGCAGCTGCCTTAAGTTTTTAAGTTAAACCAGCTTAAAACGACAAGTCAATTTAACTTATTACAATCAAAATTAGTTAATATTGCTTGTGAGTTTAAATGACTTAAGTTGATTTAACTTAACATTTTAAGGCAGCTGCGAAACTGGTGAAAACTTTTTACAGTGTTATGTAATGCTACTTTTATCCAAAACTTTTCTGATGAAGAAACAAGCTCATCTACATCTGGGATGGTCTGTGGGTGAGTAAATTGTCAGCAGATATTCATTTTTTTGTGTGAACTGTTCCGTTTAATCAAACATGTTGCAATTGTCTCATTGATTGGCCCCAGTTTATGCTTTTTTGGCAGCTTTAGTCTGAGAAACAGGATAATTCAGTTAGTTACGTGGGATCTTTCATGTCATGGAGAGATTTGTGATCCTTCTGCATATTCAGTGATAAATGCACTCCTGATGATGCTGTCATCTTAGAGTAAATCATTTCAACATGCCCACTTGCAAGAAAAAAAAACAAAGAAAAAAAAAAACATGCACGGAATGTCAACAGGAAGTCACAGTGAATATGCATTTTTACTGAACGTTTTAGTTTGACAGTGTTTTTTGTTTGTTTTCAAATAAATAAACTGAATTATATTAACCGTCCCGACTCCTTGACTTTTATTCAAAGTGAAGCAACTACAATCATACATTTGCTAAATGTCCAATATAAAAAATTTAAATCTCGAGTTGTAATTATTTGAATGACTCTTTGACTGATCGTTTGTTAGGCATATTTGGCCAGAGGCTGAACATAAATGTTATTGAGGTGGAAATGCTAAAGGACATTTATGGACACCATCTTCATAGAATATACATTCAAACCCAAAAGTATTCAGACCCCAGATATAATTTTATATATTTGTTTACTAGTGGGTGCAGGACATTATAGTTCATTTATGTAAGTGAGGATAGCAAAATAAAGTAAACTGTGACATATTATACCCCAAAATTCTTCATACATTCGACTACCTGTAAAACTGATACAAATTTGGGACCAAAAATTATTCAGACACTTTTAGGAAAAACTAGGCATTGGTAATTGGTCAACAAAGTATTGATAGCTGTGTAAATATTGTCATACTAACTTACCTTTCTATCAAAGTTATCCGACATTATCGAGATGAATTTGTTCTGAGACAGTTTAAATCTGAGTTCTTGTCACATTTTATTACCATTTTCTAAACCATTTTCTTTGATAATGTGAGAAATGTTCAAGGTGTCTGAATAAATTTAGGTTTGACTGTAAATTACATACTGTTGAAGCAGTTGTAAAATATCAGTTCAAGAAGTAAATTATTCACAGTCATTACCAAATTATCTGAAAGAACTACTGACTCCAGCCTAAGGCCTATCTGGCACATTTTACATGATGACCCTCTTTATCACACATCATTTAACCTATTATTCAAAGAAAGTTTGATGCTGTAAGAGTCGTTTTTCATAGTCGAGCCTAAATGCTAGGAAAGCCTTTGTGACACGTAAGTCAAACATCATTTTCTTGTTCTGATCAGTTCATATGTATAGAGAATGCGGTGTTGTGTTTCCTGTGCAGTCAATGCACACATGACTGTAAGAAGTCATTTAAATCAATATAGCACATCTTATAGCTCCACCACGTGTCAACATTTGGCATTTCAGGTATTAGGACACACCCTGGGTTTGCGTTTGTTTCATTAGTATCACAAAATAGTATTCCCTGAATGAAATATGCACGAAAATCTTCATTTTATGAGTGGTTTTATTGGGAATATCTTGGGAATATTTTAATAGGCGAAGTAAAACTGAACTTGATAGCCAATGCTTTTTTTTTTAAGTTTCAGTGACATGATGGTGTTAAGATGATTATTAGACTATTTATTTTATGAAGCATATATATATATATATATAATCAATAATTTTATTTTAATAATAATAATAATAATAATAATAATAATAAATAGCGAATAATCAGTCCATTTTGTTTTTGAAGCATCTGAAACTTTCGAAACATTCTCACAAAATTATCAAGAAATTAATGAAAAAATTTTTTTTTTTCATTTTTAAATTAAATGAATATGATTTACACAGAAAAATGGCCTGTTCACAAGGTCAGAAAACAGGGAATTCAATAAAATCTTATATAATATATGTGACCATGGTCCACAAAATAAGTCATAAGAGTCAAAATTTGAGATTTATACATAATCTGAAATTTGTTAGGACGATATTTGGCTGAGATAAAATATAAAAACAAAAATATTAAGAAAATCGCTTAAAGTTGTCCAAATGAAGTTCTTAGCTATATTACTAATAAAAAAATACGTTTTGATATATGTACGGTAGGAAATTTACAAAAAATATTCATGGAACATGATCTTTATATCCTAATGATTTTTGGCATAAAAGAAAAATCATTTTGACCCATACAATGTATTTTTGTATTTTTGGCTATTGCTACAAATACACCTCTGCTGCTTAAGACTGCTTTTGTGGTCCAGGGTCACATATATAACAATAAAACTGATATCTTAAAGATAAATGTACGATACATTTTAGATGAGAATATAATAAAAACAATACAATTTTAGCAAAAACAACACTGTTATAATATAAGCCCTAATAAAATAAGTACTCAGAATTTCGCTGCTTTGTGTGATTTTATTTAGTAAAGATATCTGTTTTTAAAATCAATAAACATGTTCACGCCAAGACGTACAGTGACGTAACTTCCGGTTTGGAACGGGGAGCAATTCAAGGCGATTGACGCGCGAGATCATGTATGAGGGGAACCGGTTTGCGAAAACATCGGACACTGCGGGAAAAAAGTAGGCACAAACATTGCATTATTTCATCACATAAACACATTATGTCGGATTCGACCGACGGAATATTTTCTTTACGCACTGTACTGCAGGAAACGTCTTGACGTGATGGACGCACCTGCCAAGCGGGAGGCCAAGCTAAGCTAAGGCTAAAGTCGAGCTAATTCACAATCAATATGCAAATAAATCAGGAGACATGCATTTAAATGTCATTTGAGGACTGATATTTGGTGATTTTGTAGACAACGAAATTAACTGATAAGAGTATACGGGTTAAATGACCGTAGACTGCAGGCCGTGTTGTTTACATACAATTTAATCTAGTTTTTACTGAATTACCATAGCTGCTACACTAATTTATTGTGCAGTAAACTGCTAACTTTGTTCCAGGGCATCATAAAAGCGGACATCCCATATACATTTATATAATTTGCAGTAATAAAATGTATATTTTTTTTTCTGAAGCAACAGAATAGTATTGAAAGAAATACGAATAAGAATCCGTTGAGATAAAGTCGTTAACTATCAGATGTTGCCTGAGCTCTAGTGTGTGTTTGTCAACTTGTTTACTTATTAAACAGTAGGTTTATAATTAAATGCATAAGAGTATTAATCAGTATCTGTCTGTTGTAATGAATAACATCTGGGTTTTCTGTTTGGACCTTAAACTTGGACAATGTATGAATCATGATGTACTTCTTAATCACACATTTCTGAATGTCAGACTTAGAAAATATGATATATATATATATATATGTACAGTTGAGGTCTAACGTTTACATACACCTTGCAGAATCTGCAAAATGTTAATTATTTTATCAAAATAAGAGGGATCATACAAAATGCATGTTGTTTTTATTTAGTACAGACCTGAATAAGATATTTCACATAAGGGACATTTTCATGTAGCCCACAAGAGAAAATAATAGTTGAATTTATAAAAATGACCCCGTTCAAAAGTTTACATATGCTTGATTCTTAACACTGTGCTGTTACCTGAATGATCCACAGCTGTGGTTTTTTTGTTTAGTGATAGTTGTTCATGAATCCCTTGTTTGTGCTGAACAGTTCAATTGCCTGTTGACCTTCAGAAAATCCTTCAGGTCCTACAAATTCTTTGGTGTTTCAGCATTTTTGTGTATTTGAACCCTTTCCAACAATGACTGTATGATTTTGAGATCCATCCTTTCACACTGAGGACAACTGAGAGGCTCATATGCAGCTATTTCAGAAGGTTCAAACGCTCACTGATGCTTATTTTGCCTAAATATTATATATAATTCTTCATTTAATACTGGCCTTCAGAAGCTACAGAAGATACTTATATGTTTATTATCTTGTGCAAAAGACAAAATAAGTTCAATGTACCCTGATCTTCAAATTGAGAAAGTTTTCTTAATTTATTGTGTTTCCTTCTGAAGCATTAGTGAGCATTTGAACCTTCTCTAATAGTTGCATATGAGTCTCTCAGTGTGAAAAGATGGATCTTAAATACATGTAGTCATTGTTGGAAAGGGTTCAAATACACAAATATGCTGAAAAACTAAAGAATTTGTGGGACCTGAAAGATTTTTCTGAAGAACAGCAAGCAGTTTAACTGTTCAGGACAAACAAGGGACTCATGAACACTATATGTGACCCTGGAGCACAAAACCAGTCTTAAGTAGCACAGGTATATTTGTAGCAATAGCCAAAAACACATTGTATGGGTAAAGATTATCATTGGGATATTAAGTTAAAAATTATGTTCCAAGAAGATATTTTGTAAATTTCCTACTGTAAATATATCAAAACATAATTTTTGATTAGTAATATGCCTTGCTAAGAACTTCGTTTGGACAACTTTAAAGGCAATTTTTTTTGCAACCTCAGATTTTCAAATAGTTGTATCTCAGCTGTATTTCGGATCTATAAATCTCAGTTTCAAAAAATGTACCCTTATGACTGGTTTTGTGGTCCAGGGTCACATATATAAATATATTTTATGTGAAATATCTTATTCAGGTCAGTACTAAATAAAAAATATTTTGTATGATCCTCTTATTTTGGTAAAATAATTAACATTTTGCAGATTCTGGAAAGCGTTTGTAAACTTTTGACCTCAAGGTTTTTTTAAGGAAAATAATACATTTATTCAGCAAGGATGCATTAAGTTGTTTAAAGGTGACAGTAAAGACATTTATTTACAATTTTTCTATTGTAATAAGTTATAATTGGTTTGATTGATGCATGTTTTCTGTTTCTATAGGTAACTGTCTTCATGAAGTTTTAAGTGTCACACACTCTCAGCTATAAACACCGGACACAGATCCAAGATGCCCATTCCTCCCCCTCCCCCTCCACCACCAGGTGGACCCCCTCCTCCCCCCACCCTTAGCCAGGTGAGTACTCTTATCGTTGGCTGGTAACTTACCAACGTACTTTAATAATATTCACAGCATGCTCAGTGCAAACTTCACCTGCATCTGTGAAAACGTGACCTGAACAGAAACCATTGCTTTTCCAAAGGCAAACTCAACCCCTCCTAAGCTGAGCCGAGATGAAGCAAAGGGCAGAGGGGCTTTGCTCACTGATATCTGCAAAGGGGCCAAGCTGAAGAAAGTTGGTGTTGTCAATGACAGGAGTGCACCTATGATTGAGAGTAAGTTGAAAAACAATTAAGAATAATGTGACTCAATGTATAAATAGGAGTATTGACATTACTGTTAATGCACACATTACACTGAATACAACAGTTTTTTGAAAAACTGTCTTATGCTCACCAAGTCTGCATTTATTTGATCAAAAATACAGTAAAAAACTGTAATACTGCAAAATATTATTTCAATTGAAAATAACGGTTTATTATTTAACACATTTCAAAATGTAATTTATTCCAGTGATGCAAGGCTGAATTTTCAGCATCATTACTCCAGTCTTCAGTGTCACATGATCCTTCAGAAATCATTCTAATATGCTGATTTTCTGTTTAAGAAAGTTTCATTATTAATATTATTAAAAACAGTTGTGCTGCTTAATATTTTTGTGGAAAATGTTATGCATTTTTTTCAGGATTCTTTGATAAATAGAAAGTTCAATAGAACAGCGTTTAGTTTGTAACCTCGCGAATCTTGCTTTATTTTCAATTGAATGCGTTCTTGCTGAATAAAAGTATTAATTTCTCTATTTTTAAAAATCCTACTGAGCATTTTTAATGGCAATGTTAGCTTTCAGTGTAGTACATCAGTGAATTCTTTTGTGGTTTTTCAGAGCCAAAAGGAAGTGGCGGAGGCGTGTCCAGCAGCGGAGGGTCTTCTGCACCGGCCCAGCCAGTGGGAGGGTTGTTTCAGGGTGGCGTCCCAAAATTGCGACCTGTAGGAGGTGTGTTGATTGTTAAAATTTTTAATTTTGGTCCAAAAACCATAAATCATCCCCGCCACGGCTGCAGCTTCTCAGTACTGAGTTAGCAGAGAGAACAGAGCAGAACTTGAATTTTGGCACAGTTATTAATAATAATTCTACTCGTTCCTGCAGGTTAGTTTCATTTTTAATGTTTGATTTCAGTTATTTCAATCATTTATTATTTCTATATTCAAAATGTTATATTTAAAACATCAATCTCAACTTGAATTTATGAATTTAGTTGCACTCATGCCACCTCCGAACCTCATTAAACATCTGAAAATGTACCTACCTACCACTTTTCTGTTCTTCTGTGCCACCTCTGTAGTACAAATGATTTTTTTTATGAATACTATTTTAATATGATTGATAACATATTTGACTTATTCTACTTCTTATTGTATTGTTTTAATTAGAAATTTTTAAAAGCTTTTAAACATAATCTTGATGACATACTTTAGATCAGGGATGCCCAATCCTGTTCCTGGAGATCTACCTACCTGCAGACTTTAGTTCTAGCCCTGCTCCAACACAGATGTCTGTAATTAGCAAGTGCTACCTATAGCACAAATTTTTTTTTAATACTTTTTTTTTTATTAATTACTTTTTTTTTCATACACCTTGCATCCCCCGCGAAACGGTTCTCATTCGCGCTTAAATATGAATGAAGAAGATCAGACTTCTGCGCCACTAACACAGAGACAGCAAAAAAAAAAAAAAAGAGAGAGATGGAGATTGAGCAATATTTGAGAGACACTATAAAGTACAGTCGGGCCCACTTGAATGGTGGAAGCAAAACTAGGGCTGTGACTGTCGCAATGACAACCGCACCTCTGCGTTTAAATGCACGCAGTAGGCTAAAGCTGACCGCAAAGCCCCAGCAAGAATAATTATCATGAATGTGTCGGGGAAAAAAGTAAGGGGATATTTGAATTATTTTTTAATAAACTAGTATTTGGCACAAAGATGAAGTTGACGATCCTGACTCGCCATTTGCTCACGAATGCGCCTTTAATGCCTTTAATGCATATTTATGGATTAGGCCTATAGCTAATGAAAAAGTTTTGTTTTCGATTTGAATTATTTAAATTATTTCTTTACAGTTCCGGGTGATATATTAGTCTTACCTTTATGAGCAAAAATGAAGTTTCACATCGCACCGGCACCATGTTCTGCAAAGCGCGCTTCAGCTTTGCTCTCCGCACAAACGATTGGGTATGCGCCTAATAACACACATTTATCTAGGTTAAACGATTCTACTAATATTGTGATATGCTTTAAGTTTTTTATATCTATAGATTTTAATTTAAATCGTGATGACTTGAGACGGATAAATTGATCTGTCTGCCGCTGACTGCTTGGTCGTTACTTTAAAAAACAAAAACTTAAATTCAACAAATAAAAAGTGTTCCAAATATATTTCTAAATTAACTTTATAACCTAAATAAACGAAAATAAATGTAATCACTTTGCTATTAAAAACAGCAGCTGTGTCATGGGGAAGAGAAAGAGAAAAAAGACTCGGGCTCGGGCCAGTAATTCTGATGAGCTGTCGGACAAGGTCCGGGCGAGGTTTTAGGAATTTTTGCAACGAAAGTTTGTTTAATAGCCGATTTAACATTCTTATTTAGGCTAGTTTCATATTTAAATGTATTATTTATTTGATTTATTTTAGTGCTTTGTAGGCTGCTTGTTCACTGAAGGAAGGGCTCAAATAAACACACGTTTGTTAATAATGTTTGAGCCTCATTTATTTTGGGTTTCAAAATAATATACATATGTATTTTATATATATAGGCCTATATACACAAACGTCATATATAATGTATATGTGACCCTGGACGACAAAACCAGTCATAAGGTTAAATTTGACAAAACTGATATTTATACATCATATGAAAGCTCAATAAATAAGCTTTCTATTGATGTATGGATTGTTAGGATAGGACAATATTTGGCCGAGATACAACTATTTGAAATCAGAAATCTGAGGATGCAAAAAAATCAAAAAGACTGAGAAAATCACCTTTAAAGTTGTCCAAATTAGGTTCTTAACAATGCATATTACAAATCAAAAATTATATTTTGATATGTTTACAGTAGGAATTTTACAAAAAATCTTCATGGAACATGAACTTTACTTAATTTCTTAATGATTTTTGGCATAAAACAAAAATCAAAAATTTTGACCCATGCAATGTATTTTTGGCTATTGCTACAAATATACCCCAGCGACTTAAGACTGGTTTTGTGGTCCAGGGTCACATATATATATATATATATATGTATTTATAAATAATTTAGATATAAATAATTTATTTATAAATAAACACCGCACCATTTCTTTCTTTCTTCTTTTATTTAAATAGCCTACCCTTTACGGTGTCAGTAATTACTGTGCTGCTAATTTCTGATTTGGGAGTGATTTGTTTGTTAAAAAATGTTAGGCTACCTTATTAAAAGTATTGCTCTTAACAGACCTGTGTTTTGTATCACTAGCGCAATGTCCGTTCTCGATGCATATAAGCTCTGCCTGCTTGAGGCGCGCAGCTTCCAACTCGCAATGTTCTATTACAATTTATTAATTCTGAACGTGTTATGTGTCCATATTGCACCAAAATGCAACACTGCACTCCCTTGGGTCCACAGCAAAAATCGATTGGATGAACTGTTCTCGACATAATAAAAATGCAAACAGGAAGACATACAGAGATTCCTGCCTTTATTAAAGAGAAGAATATGTTCAGCCCCTCCCACCAAAACTTTGAATATTCGGTGTTGATTACTACCGAAACTTCGAAGCCCAAAAAATGGACCAGCCCTAGCTACCTAAGAGATTAATTAGCTGGTTCAGGTGTGTTTGATTAGGGTTGGAGCTGAACTCTGGTAGATCTCCAGGAACAGGATTGGGCACCCTTGCTTTAGATGATGACATTTAATTTTTTTCTTCAAAAATGCCATTAAAAAGGTAAAAAGAAAATGCCACTGTAAATCACTTTAAGGAGTCATTTTTAAAATTAGGAGGACAAGTGCTCTTAATTACAAGAAAACCTGTTTTTAAACTAGGTGTGTGACAGGAATGGGTGTGGAATGGGCTTTGGCCTTTTTTTTTTTTTGCTTTACCCATGTAGTGAGAATTTTTAGATATCTAGAACTTTTTTCCACTATAAAGACCCTTTTGTGAAATCTGAAGGTTCTATGGATGTTTAAGATTCTTCATGGAACCATCAATCCCAATAAAGAATCTTTATTTGTAAAGGGAACCCTAACCTATGGCTTAATGTAACATAAATGATGTCTCTTACTGAAATATGTAGTAGAATACTCATGAAGGACTGTTATTTAAAAGGTCAACACTGTTTTATACATATTTTGGAGAATGGGGGGCACCATTATTTTGATGACGTGAAATAGCTGAACTCTGTGAGCTACTGGCATTACCAGTTGCCATTTTTACCACAACACAACTCGGAAAATGAAATATTGATACGATGCCACATTGTGCGGCTTTTGGTTGTAATTTTCAGTTGAAGGGCAACAAGATGGTCTTGCTTTTCCTAGTGATGGAAAGATGCCTGTGGACAAATTAAACTTCCTAAAGACCAGCATCTTTGTTCTCTCCACTTTACCCCTGATTCCTTTTAGGTTTGTAGTAGGGCTGTGCAATTAATCGCAATCGCAAAAAAATCGCGATTTAAGCACATGCGATTTCTAAACCGCACAAGGCTGCGATTTTATCTATCCCCCCAACGGCACCCCCGCCCCCCTTGAACGTCAAATTCATTTTATTTTCGATATAGCGCCACATCACAAATAGAAGTCATTTAAGGTTATCTTTCCTATAGAACAGGTCTATACATAGTTCTTTTATTAAGCATACTAAATTGCCTTGTGTTATTTATCTTATTTACACTAAGGCATGTCATTTCTGTCTCTTCATGGTCGCATGATTACAATGTCTCCTCCAAGAAAACACGGACTGGATCGCGGACTCCATTCATAAAAACCTAATCTACTATAGCGCGGAATGCCACGTAATTCGTCGATTTCTGGATTAATAAATCAAAAGTTGGTCTGTCACTTAATTCAAATCGCGATATGGACTAGTGTCTGTGAAAACTGAAATGCAAAAAGACCGTTTTAATATGAATCCTGCATGTTCCGTTTGCTTCTGTATGTAAGAATGATGGAGACGCGTTTTATTTCTTTACTACACGCATACTGAAGCACACGTGACGCTCCCGCTAATTTTTGGCATTTGCATCTCACGTGAACAGATAAACTCAATCGCCAAATCGCTGCTGTGAGTTTCACTTTTACCGTTTCATTTGAGAAAACTAGCATCATATACACACAGAAACTTCACGGCAAACTGTCAAAATAAAAGTACGGTTTAACATGTAACAGAACAATATTAGTCCTGTATTACTTTTGTACAGTATGATGTAGGTGTTTATATATTCCTATTTAAATAATTTACATAAAACAATATATATGATAAAAAAATTACAAGATTAACCACTTAATTATTATTTAAACGTTTTAAACTGAATATATTTTTTCTTCCACACATTGATTTTAACAGTAAATTTCTGTTTGTTTCACAAAAATTAAAAGTGTTTATTTTTCATTTGATTAAAAATAAATAAATGTTTATGCTTTTTCATTATCAGAAAAATTAAAACATAATTTCTAAAAAAAAAAAAAAAAAAAAGCAAAAGATTTTAGAACCCTCAAAATGTTAAAATAGAGAGTTTTGGACTTATTTTTCCACTGAAATGAATGTATTCTTTATTGCACAAAGTAGGCTAAAGTACCGGGAAAAAAGTAAAATGGCTTATTTATTTTATGTTGTCTGTTTTAAAGACAATTTTACTACAGTTTTGTTTATTAAACTTAATACTATGTTATTTCATGGTGAAATGTTTTGTTATCCACTTCTTGTGCACTGAATACATTTAGAATGTATGTATGTAGCTTGTTTGAAAAAGCAAAAAAAAAAAAATCGCAAATAAAATCGCAATCGCAATATTCCTTCAAAAAATCGCAATATGATTATTTTGTCCATATTGCACAGCCCTAGTTTGTAGTATATCACAGCTACTAAAAGAGCTTACAAACCGCACAGACAAACGCTAGATGCCATCCTGGCAGGATGTAAACATGCCGGGTGTTTTAGACTGCTTGTGGGAAAAAAATCGACGGTACGGCATTTGGTTTAAGCCGCTTATATCCATCACCACCTATAAGCTCTTTCAGTAGCCGTGGTCATCGTATCAGTATTTTATTTTCCCGAGTCGTGTTGTGGTAAAAATAGCAAACTATAGTGGCAGTAGCTCACCAAGTGCAGTCATTTCATGCATAATGGCACCCCCATAGTCTAAAATATGTATAAAATGATGTGGATTTTTTTAAAATAACGTAAGTCTTTCATGGGTTTTCTACTACTAATACATCATTTTTGTTATATTAAGCCATACAAATCTTAAAACCCAGAGTGTAAAGATTTCCTACTTGAGGCTTTTCTCAAAAAAAATGTGCTTATTCATTCTGGAGTGATCGTTGCCTAAAAATAGGATTGATATTAGATTTTTGTGCTTGTTTCTGAAATATACACAGGGTGTTTTCTCAAACTAAATTTATAACTTGTAATTATGGCTCATTTTTCTGCTGAACCGGTTGTATTGCAGATGGTTCTGCAGGCAGGTCTGCATTGCACCCTCCTGGCACTCGTTCTGCTGCGCCTCGCCCACCCGGCAATCACGATGACCCCGAAAGTCCCTCTCAGCAGGCCTCTCCTCCAGAGCCCGGTCGTTCCCAGAGACCGTCCCTGCCTGATCTCTCCCGTTCTCCCGGTGGAGGCAGCAGCCCCTCTACAGGCATGAAGCACAGCTCTTCAGCCCCACCTCCACCACCCCCCATGTCCCGGCGTGGAAACGCTCCTCCTGCTCCGCCGCAGAAAGCCTCAGCGCCCTTGTACAATCGCGAAAAGCCACTTCCGCCGACTCCAGGGCAGCGAGGACCCTCTCCAGCGCCGGTGCGTGAAAACGCACCACCTCCACCAGTGAAACCTCCTCCGTCGCCTGCAAGCGGTCGCTCGTCTTCATGCTCTTCTTCCTCCCTGGCCCCACCGCCACCCCCTTACCGTCAGCAGTCTGTGGTTTCCAATGGCCCCTCCAGTCCTGTGAACGAGGCAGCCCCCGAATTGCCCCAAAGACACAACTCGCTCAGCAAGAAGCCTTCAGCAGGTGGACACACACCTACACGCGGACATGCACCTCCTCCACCACCGTCACCCACCCCACAGGCTACCAGACCCCCGCCTCCAGCAAGAGAGCCCCCAGGACGAGGAGCAGGTGAGCTCTATTTTCTGTGACATTTACATAATTTCTTAAAATGAATAATTTAGGTGTTATATATTATACTACCATTTAAAAGTTTGGTTTTGGTAAGAAAAAAACACTTATGCTCACCAAGGCTCCATTTATTTGATCAAAAATACAGTAAAAACAGTGATATTGTGAAATAATATTACAGTTTAAATTAACTGGTTTTTATTTAAATATATTTTAAAATGTAATTTATTCCTGTGATGCAAAGCTGAATTTTCAGCATCATTACTCCAGTTTTCAATGTCACATGATCCTTTAAGAAATCTAGTTCTATGCTGATTTGGTGCTCTTAATATCAATGTTAAAAACTGCTTAATATATTTGTGAAAACCTTAGATTTTTTTTTGTTCAGGATTCATTGAGTAGAAAGTCCTAAAGAAGAGTGTTTATTTAAAATATAAATAGTTTGTAACATCATGCATGCCTTTTCTGTCACTTTTGAACAATTTAAAGAAAAATAATTCTGTTTTTTTTTTTTTAAATGGCTGTGTAAAAGTAAACACTACCATTCAAAGGTTTTTGGACAGTAACAAGTCTCTAGCTTACCAAAGCCTGCATTTATTTGATCCAAAATACAGCAAAATATATTGTGAAATATTTTTACTCTTAAAATAACTGCTTTCTATTTGAATATATTTAAATTAAAATGTAATTTATTCCTGTGATTTAAGCTACATTTTGTTAGCATCATTGCCCCAGTCTTCAGTGTTACATGATCTTTCAGATATCATTCTAATATGCTGATTTGATGTTCAAGAAACATTGTATATTATTATTATTATTGTTATACTTTTTTCAGTATTTTTTGATGAATAGAAAGATCCAAAGATCAGCATTTATCTGAAATAAAAAAGCTTTTATAACATTATACACTATACCATTCAAAAGCTTGGAGTCAGTATAATTTTTTTGGGGGGAAACACTTAATATTTTTATTTAGCAAGGATGCTTTATTGATGAAAAGTAATGATGAAGACAGTTACAAAAGATTTCTATTTTAGATGCTGTTCTTCTGAACGTTCTATTCAAAACATTATTCTCAGCTGTTTTCAAAATATTATTAATAATAATAATATATGTTTTTTGAGCAGCAAATCAGAATATTAGAATGATTCCCGAAGGATCATGTGACTGGAGTAATGAGCTTTCACATGAATAAATTGCATTTTAAAATATATTCACATGGAAAAAAGTTATTTTAAATAGTAAAAATATTTCAAAATGTTACTGTTTTTGCTATACTTTGAATCAAAAAATGCAGGCTTGCTGAGCAGAAGAGACTTTTGACTGGTAGTGTGATTAAAAAAAATAAAATAAAAGGAGATCTTGTTGACCCCCTAAACTTTTAAACCGTAGTGTGTTTCTAGGTAAAAATTTTTAAAGAATAGTTCACACAAAAATGTAAAAAAAAAATAATAATTTTGATTTACTATTTAATTTTTGAGTAACACAAGCAAAATTTTTAAACTGCTCTTTTTCATACATTTATCTTTGTGACCATGTTTCTCAATTTCCACAAGGGACACCACAAAAGCACAATAGATGTAGTTTATATCATTCATGCTCTTTATTTAGAGTCAATTTTTGTACGAGGATCAGATCAAAATTTAAGCGTTTATGCACATAATTTCATCGTAATGTAAAAACAGATGGGTAGACTACAAAAACGGCATGTACTGACCTAATACAATTTAATTGGTATTAAATTTAATTGTATGGCTTCAAAAGGGTTGAACTGTGGTGTATGAGAATTATCATTTCAAACTATTTGTGTATTGATGTTTCTGTTATTTTTTTGACATTCTCAACATGACTTCCTTTACTAGCTCCTCCAATTCCTGGGCAGCCGTCACGAAACGGTCGGGATGCTCCGCCGCCGCCTCCGCCTCCTTACCGGACTCACGGCACTACCTCGGATGTCCCGAGCCGAGGCAAGCCCCCTCCTCCCCCCTCCCGCACACCAGCCGGACCCCCACCCCCTCCCCCTCCCATTCGCAATGGACACACCTCCATTTCCCGTTCCTTTGTAGGTGAGTCCTTCAAGCTCAGCCCGCACCTGCCCTCACATTCTCATTTCAACATTGTCCATTCATATAGAGAGAATGAGGTTTTCTCCAAATTGAAACTAACAATAGAAACTCGCTCGTCTCATAAGGCAAGAGATGGTTCCATCATGTGGTCAGAAACTCTCACAATGGCCTGTCTTTTTTCTCGGGCCCTGGTATTGTGCAAAATAAGTCAATACTTAGTGTTAAACCTGGTATAAAGCTAAAAATATTCAGATTTATTTTTATATTTAAAGAAATATTTAATATTAGTTCAAAAGCATCGGCAGTCGCAGCTGTTTCTGAATCATCTCATATTCAGTGTATGACAATGCTAACAAGGTAATTGCAATTGAGTCATTCCGTGCCAAATCAACCAAATTTCAAACTTTTTGACTTTGTCAATATTTTTTCTGAAGAAAGATACACAATTATAGTAATGAAAGCCAAAATGTTAAATGTCACAAATGTAAATTCATGGAGTAATCCAATATATTGTAGAGGAGGGTCAAAATGACAATTATTCTCCTGAAAATTGAGTCAAATTATAAACATTACTTTTTGCATGATTCTTTTTGCACAGATCTATTAGTAAAATCTGTCAACTTTAGCCATCTTTCTTGCAGTATATGCCAACGGTGACCATTAAAAATTGTGAGAAAGCACTTTTTAAGTGTTTTTCTCTAAAGTTTGCATGCCTGTAACTCAAGAAGTATTAAAGGTATCTTAATGCCCTTTTAGATTTTGGGTCTTAACAGACTTGCCTTTTGCCATCTTTTTTTAAAGGCCTTATATGGTTCAGCTCCCAGTGAGATACTAGGATCTAAATATTGCTTCATAAGAAAATGATTAAATTGTGCACATTTTCAGTGGTCAAAAACCAAATGTGGGTCACTTTACATACATCTAATACTTTTTTATTTTAAAGAGGAAGGTCTGAAGAACAAATAATATTTAAACTAGAAATGTGTCTTATTTCTGCATGTCAAAACAACTGTATTGAACACACCTGCCTGGGTTCCAGAAATATTGTTTTCCCAAAGTTTGCATGCCTATAACTCAAGAAGTACTAAAGATATCTGAATATGATTTTAAATTCTAGTTCTGAATAAACTTTTCTTTTTGAATCTACATTTTCAAGACCCTATATCATTCACTCCCAGAAATGGGAGGATCTCAATGCAGCTCCATATTCAGATTGTTGAATATTACCCATTTTCAGTAGTCGAAAATCAAATGTTGATCACTTTACATACAGCTAATATTTATTTCTTTTAAAGAGGAAGGTCTGAAGAACATGTAATGTTGAAACTAGAAATGTATCTCATTTCCATCTGCCAAAACGGCTGCATTAACATACCTGCATGAGTGCCATAAATATTCTTTTTCTAAAGGATTGCATGCCTGTAACTCAAGAAGTATTAAGGAAATTGCAATATGTTTTTAGATTCTAGTTCTTAATGAACTTTTATTTCATAATCTTAATGTCCAAGGCCCTGTATCATTTAGTTCCAGAGATATGGGGATCTTAATGCAGCTCCATGTTCAGATTGTTGAATAATACCCATCTTCAGTTGTTGAAAACCACATGTTGGTCACTTTGTATACAGCTGATTCTTATTGAAACTAGGAAAACAATACAAAAAATTTTAACCTGAGTATTGTATTGTATTGAAAAGTTGAGGCACATGAACTTGCTCTCAGTAGTCTATTCCTAAGATTCTATATTCAGGTATATTTGGAAAAATGGATTTTGCACATATTAACAGCTTTTGAAGCTACAAAGCTTCATGCATTATTGTAACTATGTATTGTAACAAATCCCAACACCTCCTAGGAAAGTGTGGTTGCTTTCCTCATACCTTGTCAACCAAGATTTGTCTCACCTGGATTAAGTATTAGAATTCCTTTTTTTTATTGCTATATCATGTGAAGCAAAGCCATAGATCGCTAAGGGGCATATTTGGAGGACTCGCTAATAGTTAATTAAACTTTGAAACATTTAAGATGTTTTGGACCTGAAATAATAAACACTGGGTAATTTTTAACCCTGAGTAAATGGGGACTTGGTTAATCTTGTTTTATATTTCACAATGTTCATACTTTACCTGGAGTTAAAAAGTAATTTAGGATATTTTGATGTCTTACACCATACATTCCTACACGCTAGGTTACTGTTATTATTTGCACACTTGCAGTGTCAACATTCATGATTAAATAAACACAAATTCACTTTTTTTATCCAGTGAAAATGGCTTGGATTCAACAGTTTAGACATTGAGTTGTTATTAGGTTCCCCATCTCTGGGACTCAGCTTAAAAAATGACAGCTTCGAAAGAGAAGTTTCTTAGGAACCAGAATCTGGTCTAAAATCATGTTAAAGGGTTAGTTCACCCAAAAATAAAAACTATGACCGATAATCAAAAATGAAAATAGTTTTGGACTGATGAAGACAAACACCTGTCCATGCAATTCTAAAGCTTAGAAATGCCAGGATAGTTTTTAATATAACTCCGATTGGATTCGTCTGAAAGAAGGAAGTCATATACACCTAGGATGCCTGGAGGGTGAGTAAATGATGGGCTAATTTTTATTTTTGGGTGAATTAACCCTTAAAGGTCTTCCTGAGTTACAGGTGTGCAGAAAGGGGAAAAATTTTAAACAATTTTAGCATTTAGACAAATATGTTCTAGACATTGTTCTTCAAACAAAAAGTATCAGCTGTATGCAAAGTGACCCACATTTGGTTTTCAACCACTGAAACGGTGTAAAATTCAACAATCTGGACATGGAGACACATTGAGATCTCCATATCTCTGGAACTGAATCATATAGCGCATAGGCATATCTTTAACACTTTTTTTAATACTTGAGTTACAGGCACGCAAACTTTGGAAAATGAATATGTATGGCACTTGAGACAGGTGTTCTCTATGCAATTGCTTTGATAGAGTGAAACAATATATATTTCTAGTTTTCTAGTACTATGTATTTCTAGTACAGTTTACTCATGGAGCCATTTCTAGATCCCAATACCTCTGGAACTAAACCATATAGGACCTTAAAATTGAAGATGCCAAAAGGAACGTTTGTTAAAAACCAAAATCTAAAAGGGCATTAAGTAGGGGTGGCACGGTACATGAAAAACAACCGAACCGTTCGGTTCGCTCGTCTCGGTTCGGTGCGTGTGTGCACCGCACGGTTCAACGGTTCAACGCATGCGCAATGTAGCCTCGTGAGTGTCCTTTTTGCGCGAAATAAGAGGTGTGTGTAGACATACACACAGTAAAAGTGGAGTGCTGCAGGTTACGTCACGTGTAGAAATGGCAAGTGTGAGAGATAGGTAAGGCTGCCCGGAGTTGGAAGATGCGCCAGATATGATACGCTGTTCATCCAACTTGGCTCTGCTTTCAATTTTATTAAAGGAAAGGATGAAGCTGATTGGTTGGTTCATGTCACATGGTCTGCGGTGAGCTTGCGGAATTTTGAAAAGTTGAGATGTTTTTATCTCGATGCGGCACGTACGCGCCTGGAAAAAACGAGCATGCCGCACCGCGTCGCTTCCATTACGAGCGCGCATACCACGCGTCTAAATTTGAAATAACAAAGTTGAGTGCGCAAAAGAGGCTTCATGTGAACGGCCCCTTAGCCAGGTCAGGTGTGTGGGAACATTTTGGATTTCATCTTTATTTGTCAGTTCATCTGAGAAGACATCACGCCAGTGTGTTGGTAGACAGGCAAGTTAATTCTTCAGTTCAGTCTTTATGTGCTAAAAAAGGCACGCAAATTCCTGTAGAGATACACATTGTCCTGTTTTTGCCAAATAAATGAAAAGCATGTTATCAATGTCTTCTCTCTTGCTGTATCAAATCTCCCCTAGCTTTCCTCAGAGATGGTCTCAAAAATGTCAAGTCCAGTTCAGTTTGTGCATGATTACATGATATAACTTTTTTTTTAATAATGTATCCTTAATTGTGGATAATCAAGCTACATTTCATATGCCAAAGAAAACTTCTGGAGTGTTAAAGATTAAAATGAAAAATAAAAACAAGAACTGTACAGAACCGAAAACCGTGACCCTAAAACCGCAATACGAACCGAACCGTGGATTTTGTGAACCGTGCCACCCCTAGCATTAAGGTATCTTTAATACTTCTTGAGTTAACTTACAAGCATGCAAACTTTGAAGAAAAACAGTTGAAAATTGTTTTATTTTTTTCTTTCATTTTTGAGTTGTCGCTATTGGCATATACACTGAAAAAAACAATGAGTAAATTTACTTATTTTTTATTTGGCAAGTTTTAACTAAGGTAAGAAAAATTAGCAAAGGAAATAAGTAAATTAACGTGGTTAGAGTTCGATGAGTAGTTTCTACTTAATTATTTTAAGTCTACTCTGCAGTCCTCAAGTACAGTTCACTCAGCCATGGTTTGTAAACTTTAATGCCATTTTTGTCAGTGCTATGATGTTTGAGTAAAGCATGTCAAACTTGTATATAAGCAAGTAGACTGCTCCTTATTGTTTTTAAGGTTATATATTGACTCAGTGTAGTTACTAACCAAACAAACACAGAGATCTTAAAGGGGTCATCCGGTGCCACATGCACTTTTACAAGCTGTTTGAACTGAAATGTCTGTTGGCAGAGTGTGTACACAACCACTCTAGAATGACAAAGATCCACCCAGTAGTTTTCTTTTAATTAAGTAAAATAATTTGCCTCTTCTCATATCGAGCCGTTCTCAGATGCCTGTCGTTGTGGCGTAACACTGACAGAGGCCGCTCCTGCGATAGTTGATAGACAGTAGTGTTTTAGCATTGACCCGCCCCGAGTGAGAAGTAAACTGACGGCACTGAAGGGAATGTGACTGCAGATCTACCTAAATGGGTTCATGTTTACTTGAATCATTTCTCACCATACTGCTTTATAAACAAGGGTCAGTATAGGGGCGGGGTGAGCAGAGGTTCATATAATTTAAAGGGCCTGGTACAGATATCGCTTGCTGAGAACATAGGCATTTTTTTTACCAGGTAAAATGAGTGTTTTTTTTTTACACTACCACTGAGAATTTTTAATCAAAGTATATTACAAACTTTTCATTAGGACCCTAAAGCATCGTATTAACTTGTGGAAAATGGGCATCCTATGACCCCTTTAATACTTGGCACATGATACAGTACACAATGACGTTAACAATAAGCGATTTGTTTTTGATTTATTATTAATGGGTCATTTTAAGTAGAAAATGAACTCTAAATGTTACAAAACAGCAAGTTACTTAACCTAACATCAAAAGCAACCATAAAACAGCAACACATTTAACCTTATTAATTATTCATGCCCAAGTGCATGATGAGAACAATCTTTGTAAAAAATAACAAACAATTCCAAGTAAAATATACTTATAAGTTCAAATTTTTAATTCTACAAGCTTAAATTGAGTAGTAATAATGAATTGATTCTTCTTTTGTAATTGATTCCTGAACAATTTGTTTTTCTGTATTATTTACTTCACCACAAAATCATTTTTATCAGTGTACTGCTACGAAGATTACTTAAGTTGACAGATTCTACTAAAAGTCAAACTAATCTCTGTGTAAAAATAACATAATGATGCGGCAATCTTTCTAAAGGGATTTTTTTTTTACCCCCCTGGAATTTGGCTCCAAATCTCAGGTTAAAATTGCCATTTTGACTGCCCTCTAAAAAAAAGCGGATTGCTCCGTAAATATACATCAGAAAAAATAATTAATTAAAAGAATTAGACTTAATGGCTTTTTAAACAATCCAGTGGCATTTAGTGCTCAGTCTTTCTAAAATCAACCATAATGTAATTCAGTGGTTTGTTAAGCCACTTTAAATCTTTACTCCAATTGTGTATTTGTATTTAGCAGACACTTTTATCTGGAGTGACTCATAAAAGTACTTTAGCACCACATGAACTTTGCTTAATGACTAAAAATGAGATTTATTTCAAAGATTTAACATTTGTTCATTAATGGAGTTGGTTTTGTCCAGAGTTACATAAAAATGAGGAAAGACAAGGCACTTGATATTAAATGATCACACTATTTTATTAGTGTTAAGTGTTTAACTTTTTTATTGGAGACAAGTTACACTCTTAATGTCACAAAAATAAATGTGAGAAGACCTACACTACTATTTAGATTTTTGTGATCAGTAATATTATCTAATGTTTGTGAAAAATGTCTCTCCCAGGCAACATGTATGTGATCAAAAATACAGTAAAACAGTAATATTGTGAACTATCATTACAATTTAAGTCTTCAGTGTCACATGATCCTTTAGAAAAAAACAGTAAAATTTTGAAATATTTTTACTATTTAAAACAGCTGTTTTCTATTAGAACACATTTTATAATGTAATTTATTCTGGTGATCAAAGATACATTTTCAGCATCATTACTCCAGTCTTCAGTGTCACATTATTCTCCATAAATTATTCTAATATGCTGATTGCTGTTCACGAAACATTTTTATTATTATCAATATTTAAAAGTTGAGTACATTTTTTACAGGATTCTTTGATGAATAGAAAGATCAGCATTTATCTGAAATAAAAAGCTTTTGTAACATTATACACTTTATAGTAATTAATACTTTAATTTAGCAAGGATGTTTCAAATTGATTAAAAGTGATGATAGAAATCTTTGGTAATGTTATAAATGTTTTTATTTCAGAAAAAATGCTTTTCTTCTGAACTTTCTATTCATCAAAGAAACATGAAAAAATTCTACTCTGTTGTTTTCAACATAAAAATAATAATTGTTTTTTTGAGCAGCGAATTAGAATATTAGAATGATTTCGGAAGCATCATGTGACTGGAGTAATGATGCTAAAACCTCAGCTTTGAAACACAAGAATAAATTACTTTTTAAAATATATTCAAATAGAAAGCAGTTATTTTCAATAGTAAAAATGTTACTGTTTTTGCTGTACTTTGGATCAAATAAATGCAGGCTTGATGAGCAGAAGAGAGAAAATCATTAAAAATCTTAGTTCAAAAACTTTTGACTGGTAGTGTATATAGTATAAAGGTTTATCGTTTTATTTGTCTCTCCCAACAGATGATTTTGAGTCCAAGTATTCTTTTCATCCTCTGGACGACTTCCCTCCTCCAGAAGAGTACAGACACTTCACGAAGATATACCCAAGCAAAGCTAACAGAGGTAAGTCCCAGGAAATAACCAGTTACACCTAGCAGTTTAAACTTCAACAATACATGTAATTAATCCCACAGTGAGCACAAAGCCTCCTTTTATCTCTTGTATGTTTTCCTGAGATTGTGTAAAGACAGAGCTGCAGCATGCTTTTCATCTGAAGTAGGTTTACGCAAGATTTTGTTGGGACAGTGCTTTTGCCTGATGGCTGCGATTTGGTGCCGCTTTGACGTGAACAGTGATTTTTCTGAGCTTGCATTCATACGTGTCTCTGTTTGTTTGGCAGTAATGCGAGGAGCCCCTCCCTTGCCACCTGTCGGGAGGTAAACACTGTGACCGGTCGCTCGGGCTGCATCGGCGACGAGGGTTCTTCACACAGACCCATACGCTCATAAAGACAATCTCACATGCACATCTAAAGACACAAAGCCTGCACCTTATTAACAGCCATTCCCCCATCGGATAACATTCCTATCCATTCAAGCAAGCTCCATCGTATCACATTCGTCCGGTGCAGAAGGTCGTTGCAAGTATTGAAGTATTGCATTCCATCATCAATAACGGCCAACTTTATTATTATGACTTTTTTTTTTCCCTTTAGCATTTTAAGTACCTAGGTAGCAATGTGCACTGAGAGCCTGTATGTAGGTAAAGCGTAGCACTTGAGACGGGAAGCGGAAAGCATATGCCTGGAAATGATGTCAGGCAATGTGTTAAATGTTATTCGGTTTTCCTCTTAGTCGCTACCCCATGTTATGCACTGTGAATAATGCGAGACACTTGGTGCAGAACGCATCTGAGTGTGAGCTGAACTGTAAAAACTGTTAGCTTTAGATGTTTTTGTCTTTTGTCCCGGTCGTGCCCCGTTTCAGGGAACAGCCATTACCTTTAAGTTCTCTCAGGGGGTTTGTTGGACTTCATTACCCGCCAGTAAGGTTGTGAACGAAAGGTCCAAAAGTGCCAACCGATGCTCTGCCATTAATAAATCAGCATGGCTCCTTCGGTCATGACAGATCCTCCTTTGGGAACCGGTAGGTTGATTGCCTTCTAAAGACAGACCGTGAGAATTTTTTTTTCAGGTTTGGAGTTGTCGTCCTGCAATACTCCTCGCAATTTGTGCCGAACCCTCACCTGCTTTGTGAATTTCTGTCATTTTCCCATTAAAGGATGGCACAGCTATGCTGCTTGCTTTGTTTGAAAGCAGGCCTTGTCCATGGACTGCCTACGGACTGGTTTTGTAGGGCAGCGTTGCGTCAAAGACAGAGCATTTTAACCGTTTATGAACTTGGTCTAGGATTTTCTTCGTAAAAATCAAGTTCAATGCATGCTGCTTTTTGGGACAGACCTCCAACATAAACGTCGGGTGAATTTGCATGTTAAGCCACAAAATTGCTTTCTGTATTTCTTGTTTTTTTTAACAATGCATCTGCTTTTTAGATGACAGGACTGTAACCAAGGATTCTGGAACTGTTGTCTTACGCTACATAGTATTTCTGCAGAAATTTTCAACTAACTGATGTTTGCTGTCAGCCTAGCTAAACACATTCAAAAACTGGCACTGATATCAACATTCCTGTTTATTCACAGCTTGATCCATGTCTTAATGTTAGATCTTCCTGTTTATAACATTTGTGTTTATTTTCCAGAGAATAGACTGCAGTTCAAATCTGCAGAAGGTCTAACTTTTTCATAGACGGACAGTTGTGAACTTTTTTTTTTTTTGCCCCTTTTTGTTCTTCTGCCTTACATTTACTGATTAACATGTCGGTACGGGATATGTAAAAAGAAACTGTGTATTTACAAGTACATAGAGAGATAGTAGTGATAGTTATTAATCTATTTTTAAGTTGTAAAAAGCTTGTAATATAGTAAATAATTTCAGGCAAGTGAAGTCTCGGACTAATCGTTACTTGATGGTACGTCCTCATACGTGAATATGGCGAGGACTTTTTTCTTAGACTAATACTTGTCTGTAATCGCCTACTGTCGCCAGCAGAGGTCAGTGTACATGTCTTTAGAGGAGCATAACTTACTCACATTGAGAGAGAAAGGACTGTCATATTGTTATCATTTCATGCTTAACTAAAGCCTGTCCACACCTGTTGAAATAAAGCTGAGGAAAAAACATTTCCGTGTCATTTGTCAGGAGCAGACTTTGACAAAATAGAGGACATAATCCCAGTCCTTCTAAAGGAAAAACAAAAACAAAAAAACAATTACTTATGCGCTGGATAATGTCAACACAGATTCATTGTCTGGAGTCAAGAAGTGGGCTTAAAGTGTCAACTTGTTTGTTTTGCAGAAAACAAAGGAAGTTTTTTGTAAACATTTTGGTTGAAGTCTTATGGAGCCCCTAAAGGGACATTGAGGTGGGGAAAAAAATTGGGGTGGAGGAAAAAATGTTTCCTCTCACAAAGATAATTGCGTTCACTCGCAAAACATTTGCATTCTTTTGCAAAGTTTTGTGAGGGAACGCAACGATCTTTGTGAGAGAAAGCCAATTTTTGCATTTTCAAAGACAGTTGCGTTGTTTTTGCAAAGACAGTTGCGCTCCCTCACAAAACATTTGCATTTTCAAAGACATTTGCGTTCCCACACAAAGAAAACTTTTGCGTTCTTTTGCAAGAACATTTGCGTTCCCTCCCAAAACTTTGCAAAAGAACGCAAATATCTTTGCGAGAAAACGCAAACGTTTTGCAAGAGAACGCAACTATCTTTGCAAAAGAGCGTAAATATCTTTGCGAGGGAATAAAAATGTTTTGCGAGAACACAACTGTCTTTGCAAAAAAATGCAAATGTTTTCGAGGGAATACAAATATCTTTGCAAAAGAGCGCAAATATTTTTGCGAGAGAACGCAATTATCTTTGCAAAAGAGTGCAAATTATCTTTGCGAGAGAACGCAACTATCTTTGCTAAAAAATGCAAATGTTTTCGAGGGAATAAAAATATCTTTGCAAAAGAACGCAAATATCTTTGCAAAAAATGCAAATGTTTTGCGAGGGAATACAAATATCTTTGCAAAAGAGCGCAAATATTTTTGCGAGAGAAGGCAACTATCTTTGCAAAAGAGCGCAAATATTTTTGCGAGAGAACGCAATTATCTTTGCAAAAGAGTGCAAATTATCTTTGCGAGAGAACGCAACTATCTTTGCTAAAAAATGCAAATGTTTTCGAGGGAATAAAAATATCTTTGCAAAAGAACACAAATATCTTTGCAAAAGAGCGCAAATATTTTTGCGAGAGAATGCAACTATCTTTGCAAAAGAGCGCAAATATTTTTGCGAGAGAACGCGATTATCTTTGCAAAAGAGCGCAACTATCTTTGCAAAAAAATGCTAATGTTTTCGAGGGAATACAAATATCTTTGCAAAAGAGCGCAAATATTTTTGCGAGAGAACGCAACTATCTTTGCAAAAGAGCGCACCTTCAACTTGTTTTGCAAGAGTATGCAAATATCCTTGTAAGATATTTTTTCCTCCCACCCCTGAATTTTTTTCCCCACCACCAAGTCCCTTTAGAGCAGGGGTCCCCAAATTAAGGCCCAGGCCCAGGCCCTTTTTTTAAATGTGAGCCAGATCATCACAATTAAAAGGACCTAAGACTTAAACTACTTCAGTCTGTGTGCATTCAATTTATTTAATACACAAGTTTCACAATTTGAGTTGAATTACTGAAATACATGAACTTTCTAATTTGAGATGCACCTGTATATCGTTTGAAAAGAAATTATCCTTTTCCTGTGTGGTGCATAACAAAATAAACTATTCTAGCATTAAAAGGTAGAATAAATACAGGTAAAATCATAAAATAACTAGTAGTCAGTCCAGCCCATGGTATTTTCTTTTATAAACCGACCAGCCCCCCATTAAAGAAAAGAAAATTATGTGGCCCTCTCAGAAAAAAGTTTGGGGACCCCTACTTTAGAGGCTCCATAAACCCTAGACTTATGGGTGAAAAACGGAACACTTGAGAATTTATAAAATATCTTTTGCCCATCCGTTCAGAAATAAATTACATATGGCTAAGTATCTCAATAATATAGTATTTACAAAAAATATAGTGTTTCTTTAGACTTCTTGGTTAACAGTACTTACCAGTCGGTTTTTAATCGATATTTCCCCGTCTACAATGTGAAGTTACGCCATTCATCAGGTTCAATGTTAAACGGACCAGCGGCTAAACCTGACACCTCCTTGTAGGTGTCCTTAGGTGAGAGAAATATAAAGTTACTGAACACAGCTACTGAAAAAAAAAAATGGTTTCAGTGGTTATAATGGGAATTATAATGATCCTCGTTGGTTTCTACCGGTAATTTGTTGCCTTTTATTGGTGGCATGTTAAATCTAATTAATCCTAATACAATGGCCTAAAACATACTGATAATTGCTAACACTTAATGCTAACAGTTAATGGGGTGTGTGTGTATTTTTTTTTCCTCTGCAGGAATTTGTTGGTTCAGTTTATAGTTTCTTGTTTGTTGTTTCAGTTTAAAGCAAATTTTATTTTCTGTAAACTGTTCTAGATTCCCGATTGATTACTATTAGCCGCTAAGTAAAAAGTGTAAAAGCGTAAAAACTATTTCCGATACAAATCAGTGTTTATGATGATAATACATTAAATCTTGATATCAAAAAACCAGTTAGCAGTATTAAGCGGTATAACGAAATATTTAATAAATTACACAGCTAAAATAACTGAAACAGACGACACCTGACATAAGCTTCCTCCCTTACCTAAAAAAAATGAACAAGAGAAGCGCTGATTAGATTTGTGTTGTTAGAGAAAAAAATGCGGGTTTTCTGGGTTAACATGGGTGCGCACTTTCTTTTAAACGTGCAGAAGAATGGAAAACCCACAAACTATTCATACAATTAACTACTATAAAAGATAAATGAAAGATGATCCTGACAATGGAACAGTTTACGAGACAGTAAATGGTGGCTCGCGTTGCAGAAGCTGTCAGAGAAACATGGGCTATAATTGACAAGAGATGACATTCATTCAGGTGCAACTGGTGCGGCCGGGCCCCGCACTCTCTACCTTGCACTGGGCCCCGCCCCAGCTTGGGACGGCTCTGTATTTATTATGTAAAAGAGTTACGACAGTGACCTGCTGATCTGCTCATTTTAATATCCAAAGATCCTATGAAAAATATGCAAAGCGTCATCTTCAGCACCTCACCTGGCCAGCGCGTCAAACATGGATGGTTGTTAAATGATTCAAGACGCACCTGACTAATCATGGATTCAAATTTTGATCTTTTAGGCTTTTTCAATAAAGGTGAGTCAACTTCTGATTTATGTTAAAATCGAAAATAGATAGGTATAGTGAAAATAAGTAATTACAGATGAAATGCCAATGTACAATACTTTTGTCGGCAAAACTGAAAGTACTGTAAGAGGCAACGAGAACGACGTATCGTTTTAGTATTTATCTGTTTTATCAGTATTTCTATAGTGGTCACATCTTAGACCATAATGCCGGTTTCCTGTCATCTATAGAGCGCATGCGTCTGCTATGTAAAGTTGTAGATTTACAATCACGACATAAAAGAGAGATTTTGCAAGTGAATAGACATATCAAGAATAGTAAAAGTAGCGCATCGTTTAATAACACAATGCATGTATTTTACATCTACTTTGCCTGTAAGATATGCAAACGTGTATAATTCCTTATACATTACATTGACAGTCGAATATTGAGTTGTCCTTGTTAGAATGTCATTATACTATATTTAAAAATACATTTAAGCACTCAGTAATATACTTAAGGGTTTGGTTTAAGATAATTTATTATGCACAATTTACTGTTATTACATGTAACAAGGACACTAAAAAAGCAAGGTGATACAGAATATTTCATTTATGCATGTTAAAGCCAACCGTTGAAAGTCAAACGTTTGGGTAACACTTTATTTCAAAGTGTTCTCGTTATACATGTACTTACTATTATAATAATTAATTATACATTATTACATGCAAATAACCCTAATTCTAACAAGTGGTTAACAAGTGGTTAAATTAATTACTCAGTACTGTATAATTACACTGTAACAATGACACCTTACAATAAAATATAACTGCAGTTTACATTCACCTTTCAGAATCTGTGAAACGTTATTTTACCAAAATAAGAGGAATCACACAAAATGCATGTTATTTTTTTATTTCGTACTGACCTGAGTAAGATATTTCACATAAAAGACATATAGCCCACAAGAGAAAATAATGTTCATGAGTCCTTTGTCCTGAACACATTCTTTGGATTTTCAGCATTGTGTATTTGAACTCTTCCCTGCAATGACTGTATGATTATGAGATCCATCTTTTCACACTGAGGGACTCATATGCCACTATTACAGAAGGTTCAAATGCTCACTAAAGCTTCAGAAGGAAAATGTATGGGGGTAAAAACTTTTGGAATTTAAGGATCAGGGTAAATTAAACTTATTTTGTCTTCTGGGAAGCCTGTAAGCATCTTTTGTAGGCAAAATAAGAAAAACATACATCTTCATATTGCTGAAAAGTTTACACCCCCGGCTCTTAATGCATTTCTGAAGCATCGGTAAGCACTTGGACCTTCTGTAATTGTTGCATGTGAGTCCCTCAGTTGTCCTCAGTGTGAAAAGATGGATCCCAAAATCATACAGTCTTTGTTAAGAAAGGGTTCAAATACTGGAAAAACAGAATTTGTGGGACCTGAAGGATTTTTCTGAAGAACAGCAGGCAGTTTAACTGTTTAGGACAAGCAAGGAACTCATGAACAACTATCACTAAACAAAAAAACACAGCTGCAGATCATTCAGATAAAACCAGTATTAAGAATCAAGCATAAATTCAACTATTATTTTATCCTGTGGACTATATGTAAACATCTTTTATGTGAAATATCTTATTCAGGTCAGTACTAAATAAAAAAGAACATGCATTTTGTATAATCCCTCTTATTTGGGTAAAGGTGCATGTAAACTTTTGACTTCAACTGTATTTTATAATATTTTAAGCCAACTATTGACATCCTTTTTTATATTTTCATCATCAGGGGTGAACAAAATGTACCCAGCTTCAAAAACCTCTTGGGCCATGATAGCTGGTATGATTTTGACAGCATGTGTTATAGTCTATGTGTACTGCAATCCAAGCATAAGCATCTTCAAATGCACTCCTACGCAAGTCCAGATAAATAACATAAGTGCAGAAACTTGCCTGAGTTTTCTTGAGATGGAGAACTACAGGTGCACTGCGAACATCACCTCGGACGAACACCCGATGGGTACAACTGCACCGAAACCCCTGCCGACTACTGCGAAGGCAGAGAATCCAAAGGAATCAGAGGAACCAGAAACCCTTCTGTTGATCTGGATGTGGCCTTTTGGCATTGGTTTTGGCCTTGGACCCTGTAGCACAGCTTACAACATCCACGGCTGTCGTTTAACCGCCGACAGAGGTCTGTATAACCAAGCGCATGGGGTTATGTTCCATCATAGAGATATCAGCGGGGATATCTCCAACATGCCACAAGACCCAAGACCTGCTTTCCAGAAGTGGATCTGGTGGAATATGGAGTCCCCAAGTAATTCAAACCCAATTGGCCCGCTAAACAATCTTTTTAACCTGACTTCAAATTACCGCAGAGATTCAGACATTCCAGCGCCTTACGGTTGGCTCGCAGAGGCCACGGAGGAACAGAAAAAGTATACTATCCCAAAGAAGGACAAATTAGTTTGTTGGATAGTAAGTAACTACAGCCCAAGCTTTAAGCGCGTACAATACTACAACGAGTTAGCGAAACACGTTGAAGTGTCGGCTTATGGCAGGCAATTCAATAATCGAGTTAGTGATGCAGAATATTCAAATGTGATGTCTAGTTGCAAATTTTACTTGTCTTTTGAGAATTCCGTTCATAAAGACTATATGACCGAGAAGCTGTATAACCCTCTAGCCCTCGGCACCGTTCCTGTTGTTCTTGGCCCATCCAGAGAAAACTACGAGCAGTTCATACCAAGTAATGCCTTCATCCATGTGGAAGACTTTCCATCCGCAAAAGAAATGGCTGATTATCTGAAACATTTGGACGAAAATGAGGACCTATACATGCAGTACTTCTCTTGGAGAAAACAGTTTGTTTCAATGCGTATATCTTACGGTCTTGAAAATGCCTGTCGGATTTGCGATCATATTAGAAGAAATAAGGAGTACAAAGTGGTCAAAAATCTAAACGGCTGGTACTGGGGGGGTTAAGGACACATTAAGACGACGCACTTTAAGTAAAGAGGGTGGTAAGTCAGAAATAATAAGACTTTAACCTTGCAAGCACAGCCAGGGCAGTTTATGAACCGTGGGCTCACCTCAGTGTTATTTATTTATAGTGCCATCAAATTAGCAAATTCAAAGTTCAAATGCAAGTGCCTTATTGTCAACAACTTTGCTGTTATTTTTTGATAAACAATACACATCAATAAAGTGCTAACTGTTTTGTAAGGAAACTCACCTGTGAATTATTTATGCATTCCAACAGTCAAGAAACAAATGCATATCAATCGGTTATCCACTTTTTTTTTTCCACTAAGAGTGGATGTGGCCATTTGTGACCTTGGACCACAAAACCAGTCTTTAGTAGCACGGGTATATTTGTTGCAATAGCCAAAAACACATTGTATGGGTCAGAATTATCGATTTTTCTTCTATGCCAAAAATCATTAGAAATGAAGTAAAGTTAAAGATATTTTGTAATTTTCATACCATAAATATATCAAAACTTTAATTTTGGATTAGTATGCATTGCTAAGAACTTCATTTGGACAACTTTAAAGGCGATTTTCTTAGTATTTAGATTTTTTTTGCATCCAGATCCAGACTTTCAAATAGTTACATCTTGGCCAAATATTGTCCTATCCTAACAAACAATACATCAATGGAAAGCTTATTCATTCAGCGTATCCATTCAGACATTCATGCAGATGTTTGTAATTTATCTTTATGACCAGCCAACCAGCCTAGGCTGGTTTTAGCTGTTTTTTTTTTTTTTCAGCAGAGTGTAGCGCAAACAGTTTTACCATTTGCGTTGTTATTCTCTTTGTTATTTACCAATAGCGACTAATAACTGGAATGTTACTTCCATGTTGAAGAAAAAGGTGGATAGCATCAGTTGCATTTTTTTAGGGTTATTTGGTTAAATGCCTGAAATAAGGTCTTTGATTATCACAAATACATCTTGTGTAAAAAAAAAAGTGGTTGCTGACAAGTGGGAATGGGATTGGCATTAAATTTCATCACAACAAACAGGTAAACTGATCTACTCACTAATTTGTTTTTAAAACCTAATTTTGTTTCTAATCACTCATACTTTTAGAGAAAGTAGTTTTTAAATAATGGTGGTGGCGTTGAAGGCATGTGACTGTGGTGTAGTTTGTTTATAGCTGACATTTAGTTTTTTACCGTTCTGTTTAGGCTTCAAAACTCATACATTGAATCAGTGATTACCACGACGAACAAAACTGGTCACAGAGCTTATTTTCTGCTACAACCCAAAAGCTAAAAAACAGGAAATACATTTCGTTTAAC
This sequence comes from Garra rufa, assembly GCF_049309525.1. Classification (NCBI taxonomy): domain Eukaryota; kingdom Metazoa; phylum Chordata; class Actinopteri; order Cypriniformes; family Cyprinidae; genus Garra; species Garra rufa. Next base: position 37,708,237 of record NC_133377.1, read on the forward strand.
AAATGGTTAACCACAAAAAGACACACCGGCACAAAAATAAATGTCAAGTAATTCCAGTTTGACTGGATTATTTGTTTGTGACGAACCTGCATTAAAAAAAACGTTAGAGAAGATCCATTGAATGTAATTTACGTCTGTTGATTTATTCTGCCGAGCAACACAGGTAATTGCAGCCATGCTGATAATGCAGGCGGGGGGGAAATCGGCCTAATCGTGAATGTGACATTGGTTATAAACACAACTTACGAGTACCTTACATTTAGTTAGCCTACGTTGTCTGTATTGCCCCGCCAACGAGAAAGTTCAAAACAAATGGTAAAGCTCAGCCTTCAAACGAATCGAGGCATTTAGCCTCTATCAAAAAGGAAAGAGATAAGCCTGTTGGAAATCATGCACGAATACAGCACTGACTGTGTTGTTTTTTGTGATCAAAAGATAATGGACTCATGACTGAACTCATCTTCAGCACGTATGTTTTACAGTGAAGAGCCCGTATTTAGTCTGAAACATTAATTAATTTATAAATTCACAGAACGAATTGGTTGAACTCTACATTATACTCGTCAGATGACTGATTCCTAAATTATGTTCCATGAAGGTATTTTTTAAAACTAGTTTTTAAAACTTAGTGTTTGATTAGTAATATGCATGGCTAAGAACGTCCAATCCTAAACAACCATACATCAATAGAAAGCTTATTTATTCAACAATAAATGGACCTATATGACTCGGTCATGGGTTGCAAATGTCAAGATCGTATCATTTAGTAGCACACTGTAAAAAGTTTTCACCAGAAGTTCAGCAGCTGCCTTAAAATTTTAAAAGTTAAATCAGCTTAAAACTCCAAGTCATTTTAGTTGAGTTGATTTAACTTGTGAGTTGAAATGACTTAAGTTGATTTAACTTAAAATTTTACGCCAGCTGCTAAACTTAAGTTTTTAAGTTGAAACTGGTGAAAACGTTTTACAGTTTTCCTTCAACGTATGCTTTTGCTATAGGGTTTGGTCCATTTTGTAATGTTAATTATTACATTCAGTTAAGGTAAAGGTTAAATTAACTAAAGTTTTTAACTTTTTAAAGTACAATACAGTATTATGTTGTTCTATTAAACTCAGTCTTTATAATTCTCTTGCTTGAAAGGTTTATACATATACTGCATTGTATGCTGTTTGGCCAGGTGATCAGCTGTTGGGGAAAGTAGAAGGGGGAAGTGAAGCCTGGGGAGGAGAAACTAAAAGAACCAGAGAGTCACGTATTTGTTACCATCTGACAAAACCGGACTGTCAGACAAAACAACAATGAAGCCAAGTTTGAAACTGTAGCGTTGAATGAAGGCCTGCGGTAAGCACTTCCTCCCAAAACCGGTTCGTATGGTAAAAGAACAAGCCATTCTAGATGTGGCGAATACTGCCTTTAAGAAATACTGTGGACTGTGAACCAGTAGGACGAGTGACGTACTCTTACATAATTTATTTAAGTGTTCTTTAATTTAAAGTAATTAGCTACTTATTTCTTTTTATATTATTCGGGTAATGTAAGAATAGTCAAATCATCATTAAGTACTTGACTGCCCGCAGGTTGAAGTTTTTCAGAAAATATGCGGAAGTTCCCATGTGTTAAGCATGAAGGACACCTGACACCCTATTGGGGTGCATAATAGCATCTCCAATATAGCTGTTTGGAGTTTGATTACAGACTAGCTTAGCTGGATTTAAGTTTTATTTTTACAGTAACTAATAAAATAAGTGTTTACAATTGCCTTTTATGAGATTCTACGTCTTCTATCTCATTCCCAAAGGCGAGTTCCTTATGGTTTCGTTTAGATTTGACTAACCGGTCACACTTTATATTAGGTAGCCTTAAGGACTATGTACTTACACAATAAAATAAGTACAATGTACTTAATATGGTCATATTGTATTGCAAAACACTTTTGCTTCTATTAAGGTGGGATACGGGTAAGGTTAGGGACAGGTTTGGTGGTATGGGTAGGTTTAAGGGTGGGTTAAGGTGTAAGGGATGGGTCAACAGTGTAACTATAAATGTAATTACAGAAATTAATTACAGATGCAATTACATATAGGTATTTTTTAAAATATAAGTACAATGTAAAAACATGTATGTACACAATAAGTGCATTGTAGCAAATGATTAATTTAAATGTAAGTACTTAGTAGTTAAGGCCACCTAATGTAAAGTGGGACTGACTAACCTTACCCCACCTGAAAAATCATTGTGTCAAAGGTGTAAGACAATAGGACACACCAAGTAACAAATCCAAATGTTCTATTCATGGGAGTGACTAGACATGTTTTTTGTCTCGATGTATTATAATACAAAATGATCTAAATACAGTTGAAGTCAAATGTTTCGGGGTGTGAAACCTTTTTTAATTTGAAGATCAGGGTAAATTTAACTTATTTTGTCTTCTGGGAAACATGTAAGTATCTTCTGTAGCTTCTGAAGAATACTACTAAATAAAAAAAATATGATTTTTAGGCAAAATAAAAACAAAATTTATACATCTTCATTCTGTTCAAAATGCATCAGTAAGCGTTTGAACCTTCTGTAATAGTTGCATATGAGTCCCTCAGTTGTCCCCAGTCTGAAAAGATGGATCTCAAAACCATACAATCATTTTTGGAAAGGGTTCAAATACACAAAAAGGCTGAAAAACCAAAGAATTTGTGGGACCTGAAAGATTTATCTGAAGAACAGCAGGCAGTTTAACTGGTCAGGACAAACAGGGCTCATGAACAACTATCACTGAACATGTGTATGTTTGACTTCAACTGTATATAATTATAAACAAACACTTTTCAGTCAAAACATTCACAAGATTTGTTAGTTCTGAGAAAAGCATAATTTGTTTGCAGATGCTACTTGGTTTGATATTTTGTATACAATCATGAATTTCAGACATTTATACGTTACACACATTTTATATCAAGCACTGTTTGGACATTTATAATGTTTTTTATTTTGCAGATTCTTAAGCTTTGTTGGGCAGTTGAGATGTAAGACCAGGTCTAACATAATTTAACTTTTTAATGACGTAAATGCCACAGAAATAGCTGTGTAACCTGTCAGTTAATTAACATACATGCACAGAGCACCATCTTCTGGCTGTCTGTCTATGACAGGGTTCCTCGTTCATGTGTCTGGAGAGTCACTTACCTGCAGAGTTTGGCTGCAACACACCTGGCTATAATTTTCAAGTACACCCAAATGCATATACTCAGGTCTACTAACTAAACTCGGCAGGAAAGTGGCTTAAAAAGGCCTCAACAGGTTATGTTATTACAACAGTGTTTGAGTCTGTGCTGAACTGCACAACTGAAGGATTTGTTGTCCATTCATTTCCTAGGAGATCAGCTCTGTCATTTGCCTATCAAATACAAAGAAGAAAAAACATCAAATAAACCCTTCACAGTCTCCAGATTGTTGGTTGTTTTGTTTCTGCACTGCTGGCTAAAAAATAATTTAACTGTGCATATTTTGCATTTTGTCAAGTAATATTTCTTACATGGTTAAAGATTTACTTACATGATCTGTTGTTATTTCTGTTGCTTCCTCTCTTGTGATTGCCTTCTCTGAAATAGTCAGAAAAAACAATATATGTGACCCTGGACTACAAAACCAGACTTAAGTAGTACGGGTATATTTGTAGCAATAGCCAAAAATACATTGTTTGGGTCAAAATGATCGATTTTTCTTTCATGCCACAAATCATTAGGATAAGGTAAAAATCATGTTTCATTAAGATATTTAGTAAATCTCCTACTGTAAATATATCAAAACGTAATTTTGCATTGCTAAGAACTTAATTCGGACAACTTTAAAGGCGATATTCTCAATATTTTGTGTTTTTGCACCCTCAGATTCCAGATTTCAATAGTTGTATCTCAACCAAATATTGTCCTATCCTAACAAATCCTACATCAATGGAAACTTTTGTATTCGACTTTCAGGTAAATCTCAATTTAGAGAATTGACCCTTATGACCCTTTTGTGGTTCAGGGTCACATATATTTAAAAAGTTTAAAAGAGAAGCATATAAAGTTTATATGGAGTATACAAGAGAAAAAAAATAATAAAGACAAGTGAATGCTTATTAAACGATAACCAGCCTCATATACAAGGATAATAATACTTACTATTCCATGGCCACAGTTTCCAAGAAATTGCAGATAACATTAATATAAGCAGTGAACCACAAACTAGTGCAATAGGCCAAATAAGTTCTCTGGAACAAATAAGAAAATTGTTAGACTTCCAATGAAGCAGTTACTATCTAACAGATGATAAATAGTATTTACATTTCACATAAAGATACTTTGAGCATACCGTCTCTCATAAGTGGTTGTGGGTTCAAATGTCAAATCTTTAGAGTCACTGGTGTGAAACAGGTCCTTATTTGAGATTTCTGTTGTGGTCGGATGTGATGAGGACTGTGTCGTTGAATGAAACAGCTTTGGTGATGCTGTAGATGTTTGGTCAGTTGTTTTTTCTGTTTGAATTGAAGTACTGTGAGATGATTTTGATATTGTGGGTACAGGTGTTGCTATTGAATTATGGTTGTGAACATCAGAAGAGTTAGCTGAAGTGAAAGACTGTGCTGTCGTAAATGTGGAAGCTCCTGTAAATATTAAAAAGAAAAGGTCAGATATGACACAAAATTTGTTTTATACAGATCAAAGCAGGAATGTGTTGTTTTACCTAACCCAGAAACTCATTATAAAACTCGCATGCAAGCCTACTATCTTTAAACGAGAAGTGTGTAATTTCTTGAATGGTATAACACATAAGAGCTTGCATTATGTATTAATCTGAAACAAGAAATTATTTGTTGGATGATTCCCAACCAAAAGTCTAAACACATGTCTTTCAAAACATTGGCTCTGTTTAGCTGACCAATGACTGACGAGGGAGAAACGTGAGATGAGGAAGAATCCTGACAAGGGAAAAACCTGTTTGAGAGGACATTTAGATCTATGTTTTTTTTTTTTTTCTGTTGAATTGCAGTTACAGAAATGACATGCTCATGATTAAATTTAGTGGGCAAAATGTTCATCGTCAATAGAACTCACCACAAAGTAGATAAGTACATAATCAAATTATTAAATCATTAATATTATTTCAAATACATACTCAGTGACTGGTACAATCTTGTCATGGAATATGCAATTTGTTATTAGTTTAAACATGATTTTCTATGTCTCAGTTAAGTTACCCACTTTCACTTTCATTATGGCTATTGCGTTTGGAAGCTCATTTCCAACACTTGATAAAAAAAAAAAAAAAATACTAGTTATTAGTGACTAGTAGGCCTACTTATTTTTTTTAGATACTAGTATCTTTTCCATTAGATACTACACTCTTAAAATTAAAGATGCTTCACGATGCCGTAGAAGAACCTTTTTTGTCTAAATGGTTCCATAAAGAACCTTTAACATCTGAAGTACCTTTCTGTTTCACAAAAGGTTCTTTGTGGTGAAAGAAGGTTCCAGAAAGAACCTTTGACTCGATTGTTTTTTGTGGAACCAAAAATGGTTATTCTATGGCATTTCTGTGAAGAACCTTTCAAAGCAGATTCATTTTCAAGGGTGTTGTACTGAGCCCCAGAGACAGATCTTCAGGAAAGAACTCCTACCCTAAACGGCCATTGGCACAAGGCCACGGGAACCAGATGAGTGAGTCCTCTCCAATTTGACTTTGCTGCAATATGGAACTCTTGCATTATTATTGACATTTTATTTTATTATTTTTATACTGTAAGGTTGCTTTGACACAACTTGAATTGTAAAAAGCGCTGTATAAATAATCTTGCCTTGACTTGATTGTACTTCTAGTAGGCTAGATCTTATTTAAAAAATGACTCATATTTAAATCAACTTTACTTAAGAAAAATAGTTCTATAGAACTAGCGCTCATGTCAAACCTGTCAGACCAAAGATATCCTGAATGTAATAGATACTAGTAGGCCTACTTTTTAGATTTGCGTTAGTGTGCTAATAGTATGTTGAATATTATCATTATCATTAACCAACAACATAAGAAATAAATTAGATAGGAAACAGAAACAAGGCGATGGAAATAAGTAGGATAATGAGAAGGAAGGAGAAACCCACACTGAAAAGAAGAAATCGTTCGTAAACAAGCATATGTAACCACTGTCATTTTGTATAGTCTATTGTGCTTGTTGGTTATTGTACGAGTGACCTCTGGTGGCAGGATGCAAATAAGACACCTATTTTCATCTATCTATCTATCTATCTATCTATCTATCTATCTATCTATCTATCTATCTATCTATCTATCTATCTATCTATCTATCTATCTATCTATCTATCTATCTATCTATCTATCTATCTATCTATCTATCTAAAAGGTAGTAGGCCATTCCACCAAAAGGGTGCCATTTGCTTGTAAAACTTCCAAAAAATAAAAATAAATCAAAAATGTTTTTAAGACTGGATCTAGTAAAACACATATTCAACATTTAAAATCTGTATTGGTCCATCTCAGGTAACTGTATTTAAATTTTACACAATCTCAGTCCTGTTATCAAATGTCTTAAAAAGCCCTTTATAAAGCATGTTTAAAAATGTCAACAAATTCCTTAATTTTTCCCTCAGGAAGGTATTTCAAAGGAACGGTAAATTTCATGAACAAAAAAATCAATATTTGTCAATATATATCAAGGTGTATTTTTCACTCAAACCTCAAGCTTATCGATTTTCTGTGATGCAATTTATTAAACAATGGGACAAACGATGGGCCAAATTTAATTTTAAAAAAAGTGGTTTAACTTAATTTTTTAAAGGAAAAACTATTTAGTAACAGGAATGAAACTGGTAACAGGAATGAGTATTCATTATTGTTATAGTATATAGGTTTGACTACACAGGTGGTGTTAATGCTCGCACTGATATAATGAAGAGTGTTAAACACTGAATAGTGAGCTGACCTCGCCGCTAAACAAAAAGGCCAAATCATGTTTCTGGTTAAATCTAGTGGTCTGCAGAGGTTTTTGTTAGGGTTATGTTTAGGGGTAGAGGACAGGTTATGAAATAAGATATAAATAATAAAAAAATATTCTAATAATTAAAATTGATATTAAATTTAATAAACTTAAATAATGCCTTTTCAGTTTTTCTGTGCATATTTTTTCTTACAGCACAGGTCACACTTAAACGCCATTCCATGTTTGGGTCTAATACATAATTGCCACAGGACAGAAATTGCAAGGCCAAAACGTTAAGAAAAAGATCAATTTTCAAATGCATCTAGATTAAAATGTATAGCCCGATATTTACATAAATAAATCACTCATTCCTGTTACTATTACTTATTAGAAATGAGAATAGGATATAGTGTATGAGTAACAGGACTGAAAGTAACAGGATTGAGATTTTAGGATAAAAAAAGCAAATATATAAAATATAGTCACAAAGAGTAAACACTAATATAATGAGGATACTCAGCAAAGTATAGTGATTCACCAAAGATTAGTATTTTTAAAATAAACAAGTAACATCTAAGAAAAACTTTAGGCAACAGGACAGTATATTTACAGTAAATTTGACTCTCCCACCCACCATTACAATATCATCAAATATACAGAAAATAAAATGAGACCACATGCTTTTGGTCATTTCATTGCCTTCAGATGTTGTAATATTATGTTGTGGAATTTTTTACAGTTTTTTAGAGGGGGAAATGTGTTACAGGACCCTGGGGACATGACTAAAATGTGTATTTTATCTAAAATATTATAATTTTATTTTGAAATAAATGTATTTAAATCACAGATGGGATATGGAGGTACAGAAAAATGCAAAATAAAAATGATTTCTGAAGCATTTTAAACATTATATGTCATGTTAAAATGTAGCGTTAGACACTGGGGACATGTACAAATGCTATATTTTCAGTGTTTTAAGTAGTTATTAATTTTTTTAATTAAATATTTTAAATTTGCAGTTAGATTATTGTGCAGGACATGTAATTTATAGTTGATTTTTATGCATATTTGTGCATGTTATGTCCTGGAGACAGAAATGGCACCCATTCGGTGGAATGGCCCAGTACCTAAAGAATAAGCACTGGTATCTAATGAATAAGTACTAGTATGTAATGGAATAGATACTAGTATCTAAATAATAAGTAGCATGAAAATAGATATTAGTATGGCTTATAGATTAAATGGTAAAACGGCTTGCCATACATAAACTGGTTTTTGGATTTTGGAATTATCTATTGAATAAATACTAGCAGCTAATCAATACTAGTATTAAATAAATGTATATATTTAATAGGTATAAGTACCTAATGAATAAACACCAGTATTTAATAAATATAAACTAGTATCTAACAAGTATCTACTGTCAACTAAATAAGAACTAGTATCTATTTAATAGTTAAAAAGCATCTAATAAATATGTACTAGTTTCCTGTCAAATGAGACCATTTTTATCAATTTATTCCAAAGTATGTGGTTAGGGCGCTCTTTTAAGTTCAGGTGTGTCTGAGGACAGGTATGTACTAGAGGATAGGTACAAGTATCTGAAATATAAGTATCAGTACTAATGAATAACTACTAGTACATCAAAATGATGTTCTAGTCACAACTGGAATACATAGAAGTCAATGGCATTTTTTTTTTAATTTGTTACTAATAACGTTAAATTAAATTACTAATTAAATACTTACTAGTCACTGCTGAAATAATTCCTAGTATCTATGTAATATGTATTAGTATCTAATGAATAATTTCTAGTATCTAATGATAAGTAGTAGTAAAATGAAAAAGTATTAGTAACTTTTAAAAAGTACTAGTACCTAATGAATAAACACTAGTATTTAATGAATAAGTACTAGTGTCTATTTAAATTATTAGTGTCAAATGAATGAGTACTAGTATCTAATAAATAAGAACTGGTATCTAACTAGTACTAAAAGAATAAACACTGGTAGCTAATAAATAAGTATTAGTAATTAATAAAAAAGACACTAATAGTACCTTTAGCATAAAAATAGATACTACAGTTTATAGATTAAATGTTAAAATAGCTTGCCATACAATGTTAACTTTTTTCTCGCAAATGCAATTATTAATCTCACAAGATATAAAACTTTAATTGCGAGATATAAAATTGCAATCACCATTTTATATATATATTTTTTTTTATTATTAATTTTATTTAGTGGCAGAAATGGGCCAATTTATAAGCCACAATGTTGCAATAATAGAAATCATTCTAAAATCACACCTCTGGTCGCCTATTACCATCGCAAGTGGTTAGGACAAAAACTCTTGATTGAAATTGAAAAACAGTGTTGCCAAGTCCGCAGTCTCTCCCTCACCTAGAACACCATTTTGGCGGAGGTGGGAACTGCTGAAAAAATTTGATTGGGCTGTTTTATTTTGCAGACCTGGCAACCCTGTGGAAAAGATGTTGTGTGTTGCATCTGGTAAGGAAGGACATGGTGTTAATCCAAAGCATATGTTAATTATAACTGATCACTACTTACTTGTGTTGGCATCTGTAACAAGTTGTCTTGAATCGACACTAATATGAACGGGAACCTGCACTTCCCCAGCCATACACCAATACCAGCCTGCATCTGTCTTCTTCAGTCCTGTCAGTGTCACTGAATAAACCCCATCATTTGTATCATTTATCTGTAGAGCCGCACCAAGGGATGGCTCTATATCCTGAGCTGTTTGACAAGAGTGCAAATTTCCACTTCTGCACCATTTTCTGTCAATATCTTTAAATTTGTCACTGTAGAGACACTGTACGGTAACATTGCCGCCCTCTTCACCTGACACCCTATTGCTGGCCACTGACAGATCGGGAATACCTGAAAATAATCAATCAACAAAATCAGTGACTCTTGGAGTGATCACATTTCTCACAGTGGTACTAAAGTATCTTAAAAACATTTACCTTCAGTGACGGTAAGTTCTAGAGATGTTCTAGTATAGGAACCTCGTATCTTCACTGCACACCAGTAGCGGTTCGAATCACTGCTGCGTAGGTTTGTCATCGTCATGGTTGTTACCAGTTCATCTGGGCTGTTGTCAAAGCTGATGCCTGTTCGCGTACCTTGGTTGGTAGGTCGCATTGTCAAGCAGGTAAGCCAGTTCTTGCCTTTGCACCAGAACTTCTGAAAGTCCTTGTGCCGACGATGGTAGTGACAGGGGATGGTAACAGATCCTCCACTTTGAACTGTTAGCTTGCTTACTGTCCATAGTGAGTTGGTACCTGTGTCACAAAATGAAAATGTTCTCCAGAAAGATTTTATATGGAAAATCTCGCCCAGAATCTTACACAGAAAAACTGTCAGCAGTTTGGTTTTGGAAAGATATGAGGGTGAGTAAATAATGATTTTTAAGTGAACAATTCATAGAAATCTTTGTCTTAACTTAAAGTTACTTTTATTCAACCAGCAAGATTTTTTTTGTTTTGTTTTTTTTTTTGTCTGGAAAACACAGCTTCTCCCAAAATATAATAAGACAATGTACAAGAGGCATCATTGTGGGGAAAAAATATTTCTCAGCTTTTATATACATTTGAACAAAAAGTGGCATGTCCAAAATTATTAATAGCCTTTGCAAACTGCCACAGTCTATGGGAAAATCCAAAGTTCTATACCATTCCAAATAGTCCAAGCTGTTCTAAAGCATCCTAATTACCCTGATTCATTGGGAACAGCTGTTTTTATTAACTCAACAGGTGAAAAACAGAAGCTCTCTGCTGTTGGTTTGTGGACAGTCATGGCTAAGACAAAGGAGCTCACTGACGACCTGCGGCTGCGCATTGTGGCTGCTCACAAGTCAGGAAAAGGCTATAAGACCAAATCTAAATGTTTTGAAGTTCCATTGGCTACAATGTATTATTAAAAAATACAAGACGTTTTGCACTGTGAAAAATCTCAGAGAACGTGGTCGGAAGCCAAAAGTGACACCTGTGCTGGCCAGGAGGATAGTGAGAGAGGTAAAAAAGAATCCAAGGATCACCACCAAGGCCATCCTGATGAATCTGGGCTCTGCTTGTGGCAACATCTCAAGGCAGACAGTACAACAGACACTGCACACCACTGGGTTCTATGGACGCAGACCAAGGAGGACACCACTTCTCCAGATAAGGCACACAAAAGTCCTTAAGCTTGGCCTTTGCAAATGCTCATCTGGACAAAGAAGAAGACTTCTTGTCTTCTGTTTTTGAATTGTTTGGCCACAATGATGTAGCCTTCGTTTGGAGTAAAAAAGGAGAAGCTTTCAACCCTAAGAACACCATCCCCACTGTCAAACATGGTAGTGGGAACCTAATGTTTTGGGGGTGTTAATCAGCCGGTGGACCAGGAAACCTAATCACAGTAAACGGAGCAATACATCAAAATTCTCAACAACAACATCAGGCAGTCTGCAGAGAAACTTGGCCTTGGGCACCAGTGAACATTTCAGCACGACAACGACCCAAAAACACACAGCAAAAGTGGTGAAGAAATGGTTAGCAGACAAAAACATTAACGTTTTGCAGTGGCCCGGCCAGAGTCCTGGCCTAAATCCAATTGAGAATCTGTGGAGGGAGCTAAAGATCAGGGTGATGGCAAGGAGACCCTCCAACCTGAAAGAGTTGGAGCTCATCGCTAAAGATGAATGGGCAAAAATACCAGTGGAGACATGCAAAAAGCTGGTCAGCAATTATAGGAAGCATTTGATTGCTGTAATAGCCAATTAAAGGCTTTTCTATTGATTATTGAGAAGGGTATGAATAATTTTGGACATGCCAATTTTTTTATGTAAATAAAAGATGAGTCATAATTTTTTTTTCCACAATGATGGCTCATGTACATTGTCTTATCTTCTGGGAGACGTCTTTGTCATTTCTAATCAAAAATAAAAAAAACTAAAAAAACTTGCTGGTTGAAAAAAGTAACTTTAAATCAAAATTTGCCAGGGGTATATGAATAATTTCAGGCTTGACTGTATATACAGCCATGTCACTAAATCCATATTAGAGCTTACGGATATCTGTTACCCTCTCTACTTCACACACAGTGATACCCAAATTCACTCTGGTGATGTCTAGTCTTTTCTCTGTTTCATAACAAAAACATTTCTGTCTGTTAGTCTTAAATAAATCTGTTAGTCTCCTTTTCCACACAAAATGGCTTTAATGTTACCCAAATTCACAATGACGATATCTAAATGTATCTATTTTATATCCCAGAAAGTTTTTTTTCCCGTTTATATATATATATATGAACAGCTGCAGATACACAGCATGGTCACCAAATCCTACAAGTCAGTATAGAGGTTGCTAAAATTTGTTTTAACACTCATTTCACACACAAACTATACAGTGAAATCTAGTCATAAATGTTTTCTAGGTTGCTAATTTCGACACAACACATGCTTTTCCACCGAACAGTTTTAAAATGTGTAATTTTAATGGTCAGGCTTCCAGTCTCACTTCCAGCTATTATTAGCTGCTTGATATTGCAAATTGGCAGAGGTGGGACCAAGTCATTGTTTTGCAAGTTACAAGTAAGTCTCGAGTCTTTGCATTCAAGTCTCAAGTCAAGTCCCGAGTCAAGACAGACAAGTCCAAAGTCGGGACAGGCAAGTCTAAGTCAAGTTGCAAGACCTCAAATTAAAGTTTCAAGTCCTAAACAAGTCATTAGTGCTGTTTGCCCAAATGAGTGTCTCTGTGTTATTTACTACAGTAAATTTAAAGGCAATAATAGTCTATAGTAAAAGATATAGTAATTAATGTTATATTATTGAGGAATTAATCATTGTTTGTGAACAAATATAGGCCCAATAGAATGAATAATTTATTTTAAGTCCACTGTTTCATTTGTTGAGAATTCAGTGATTTTAAGGAATCAATTTATTTATTTAATAACTTGCTAATACACAACACAGACTACTTCACGTTCAGTATGTACCACCTACTGAAATAGACATAGCTTTACTGACATGATTGTTGGGTATTATTTACAGTATTTACAAAACATTTATGGTATTTGATACAATGATACAGAACATTAATTGGGCAAAGAGATACATAAAATGAAGTGGAAAAGTAAATATATAATAATAGTTATAATGTCAATGTATATACAAATGTTAAATAAAAACAAGAAACCATCAGTGAGACCATAAAGACTTGCCAAGTCACAGGGTTCAAGTCCAAGTCAGGTCAAGTCACAAGTCATCAAATTTGGGACTCGACTCGACTCAAGTCTCGAGTCATGTGATTCCAGTCCACAACTCTGCAAATTGGTGTGTTTTACCATGTTATTTTAATGTATTATCTTAATTATGAACACACTTGTTTGTAGTGCAAACAATTTTACCGTTTACTCCTCATTGTTATTCGTCTTGTTATTACCCTATAGCGGATAATGAACTCGAAATCTCACCCATTTTCCTACTTCCGCAGCTTATTTACAGAATAGGCCTACCTATCCTGGTCTGCCATTGCTTCAAAACATAACTGAACTCAAGAACTTATGTCCGACTGCTTTACTCAATAACGGCACATTTACAGTGTAAGAGAGTTTTAATTAGGACTGCTAAACATAAAAACAAACAAAAAAACTGCTGCTGTGACCCATGATTACTTTACCGCGGCGCTACACTGTAAAAAAAAAATCACCAGTTTCAACTTAAAAACTTAAGTTTAGCAGCTGCCTTAAAATGTTAAGTTAAATCAACTCAAGTCATTTCAACTAATTTTTATTGTAATAGGTTAAAATGACTTGTAGTTTTAAGCTGATTTAACTTATAATTTTAAGGCAGCTACTGAACTTAGGTTTTTAAGTTGAATCTGGTGAAAACTTTTTACAGTGTACAGATGTGGGCTTCCCCCTGTTTTTCTAATGGATCAAGCGTTTTCATTAAAGTCCCCCTGAAATCAAAATGAAAGTTTTTTGGCTTTTAGTATGAATATAGTAGCCTTAAGGTTATCTATAAGCTAGTGTGCTGCAAAACAAAAACTTACAGTCTCGTCACTTCCGCAAATATGAATCAAGGATTTGGATGATATCACCGTGCACTTCAGTTTCTCATCAAACGTTCTGTCCAATCAAATGCTCTCCAGAGTCCGTAATGTCCCGCCCCCTACACAGAGACGCATTAACCCGGCCGGAGCAGATCATATGCGCGGACGGCATGTATTAAACTACACAGCCTCAGCATGATCATGATCACTATTTCGTTTTAGCAAGTTTCATATTGAATTTGTGGGGTAATTTATTAGTCTGTGGCTGTCATAAGCTTACAAATGCGGCTTTACCGAGCTCAACGGCTCTTGCCCGAGCAGATATTAATGGAACGCTATTGGCTATTCAAAATTAGTGGGCGGGGCTGGGCGATATGTTTTTGTTTCAGTTAAAAGTACGTCACCACACAGAATAACGCTGCGTGTTTCAAGGCACTTCAGTGGACCTTTAATATTTCAGTCTGCTTTCAAAAGAACAGCTGCAGATATACAAGAGAGTAAACAAATAAACTCTGCCATGGACTGTTACAGAAGAACACAAAGCATATCCGTGTTTCATCACGTCTGAGTACACAGAAAAAAAGAGGATGTTTGGTTGAGAGAGGGCACGTTTGAAATTCTACTCTGTTGTAATATCAGACTAGCACGGTTATGTAAAAATCACATAGACGTCAGTGAACTGATGAATGATTAAAAAAAATTTACTTCCATTTAAAATACTATTTATTTTTATTTAAAACGCTAAAGATGATTCCTTGCATATAATATAATATAATATAATATAATATAATATAATATAATATAATATAATATAATATAATATAATATAATATAGTATAATATAATATATAGGCTACATTATGATTGTTATTCTAACTATTCATCCATGCTTTTAAGTATTTATTAAAAACGGATTAATACTCACCCTGATATTATTTACTCTAGACAATTTCTATATTGATAAAGAACATAAAACACATTGTTGATGATGATTATACCTTCAGTTATTGTATAACACGCTGTTATATCCTAAATGTATTCTCAAAAACAGAAGTGGGCCTAATATGAAAGAATCATTCTATTAATTTAATGAACAACACGTTTAGTATACAAAATTAAAGTATTTTCTCTAAAAGGACTTACCTTGGACTCCCAAAAGCAGTACTATGGTAATCAACAAAAAAGCCATGCTTCTCTTTGACTTGATAAAGTGCTTATTATTGAGGAACAAAGATGATTAAACGTCTTCAAACAAATTTCCGACTTGAAATAAATTATATTCCCGAACCAGGCTTCCTTTTATTCAAAATTGCGGATTTCAACATTTCCTGCAGTCTTCTATTCTTCTTTCCTGTCCTTCCCCTTTATAACTTTGTTTAGCCTCAGATTTTTCTGATCATTTACCTAAAAAATATTATTCAAAAAAAAAATATATGTATGTATTAAGCATGAAAATAATTGTTTTAAAATTAAAGTAGACGTAAACGTTGAGTCGTGTTAGTTTGGTTTAAAAAACATTTCTGTTTATGCTTTCTAAACTTTCTAAACATAATTTCACGGTTTTAACAAAATTTAGATGCATGCATGTAAAAAAAATGTAAGATTTGTATTATTAGTTTCATAAGTTAGAACTCAAGCCTTCATTTGCGGTTGAGTAATAATAATGCTTGTTTAAGCAGCGATATGTCAACGTTCGTTTCTGAAATCTGTGACTAGATGGCGCTGGTTGACAAGTTTCATTCATAGTGAACTAGAGGTTGCTTGTTCATTCAAAAATTTGTAGGGCCAGGATGGTTTTACGCATGCTCAACCTCAAATCCACAAGCTATAAACTAGCCAAACAAATGTTTATTGTTCTTTTTTGTTTCATTACCCTTTAGTCAGGGTAGCGCCCACTGATCTAAATACATTTAATGTTTGGCAAGAATTATGGGATGAAAGTCTACAGCGAGTTCAATACCGATATAGCCTACAGGTTGACAAAACGTCTTTCCGAATTAGCGGTTTGTTTACAAAAAGTCCATAAAACGGTTTTTTAAAAGATGTGTAAAAAACAAAAAACAAAAAAAAAAACTATCGCTTAAGTGTTGAATATTACACTACCAGTCAAAAGTTTTGAACAGTGAGATTTTTTTAAAGTGTCTTCAGCTCACCAAGCCTGCATTTACAGTATTTGATCCAAAGCACAACAAAAACAGAAAAATTCAGAAATATTGTTTACTACTAAAATGTGTAACTGTTTTCTATTTGAAAATATTTAAATTGCAATTTATTCCTGTGATTTCAATGCTGAATTTTTAGCATTATTACTCCAGTAGCATATATCCTCCAGAAATCATTTTCACAGATTTTTTTTTTCAGGTTTCCTTGATGAATAGAAAGTTCAAAAGAACAGCATTTATCTAAAATAGAAATCTTTTGTAACATTATAAATGTCTTTATCATAACGTCTGACCAATTTAAAGCATCATTTCTAAAGAAAAGTATTGCATTTCTTATATATATATATATAAATATATATATATATATTTCTAAATGTATATCCCCCCGCAAAAAAATAAAAAAATAAAACATAAATAAAAAAAAATACAAATTATACTGCCTCTGAGCTTTTAAGTGGTTTAGTGTGTGTTACAAAAGCGTTCTATTTAAGATAAATGCTGATCTTGACTGTTATAAATATGCATAATAATAATAATAATAATGTTTCTTGAACAGCAAATCAGCATAGAGTAATTTCTGAAGGATCACGTGACACTGAAGACTGGAGTAATGATGCTGAGTATTCAGCTTTGATCACAAGAATAAATTAAATTTTAAAATATATTCAAAAATATCTTAAATATTCAAAAATATTTCAAAATTGTATTATTTTTTGCTGTACTTTGGATCAAATAAATGCAGACTTGTTAAGCAGAAGAGAATTCTTACACAAAAAAAAAAACATTAAAAATCTTAAGGAAAGTTAGCGTTTGATTCTTTTTTTTTATTCTAGACCTATATTTAGGCTGTGTTTAAATAATTCATTTATTTTTCCTACATTCACAGAAACGGTCAGATTAAGAAAGCAGATGCAGGTACATTTAATGAAGGTACATGTAATTTCAAGATTAGAGTACTTTTCAGGGCTTGAAAGAATCAGCTGTAATTACTGTATGTGAACTAAAGTTAAAAATTGACTAATCTTCGGGTAAATGTGCTTGTGTAAACCTTGTGCTTGTGTATATTAAATCCAGTGTTCCAGCTCATAGCAACAATTGGCTAGTTTAAACTGGTAGTTGCATTGGAATGTGGTTGGGCACTTCTTGTTAGTGCAAACTGGTAGTCTACACCACGTCCACAGTTTGACAAATAACTAGCTGCAGTTCTAACCACCAATTTCAAGCTTTTCCAACAGGACATCATTCCCCATCTCATTGCTAACTTCTTATTTTCTCTGTCTGATAATCTCCGTTGTCATTTGTTTGTCTACATTCCTCCTCCAGGGAGCAGTCATGAGACATGATTCAGGTCATCCCGGGTTTTATGCAATCTCAGTTTTCTCCGTAGTCTTGTTTACTGCACTATGCTTCGCATCTCAAATGTCACCTCAGTCTATACAGTGACTAACTTAAAGTGTTTTTCCTTTCTCCAGTAACTAATACCTATAGGTCTGTTTTTAAATATAGGCTTTTTTCTTTGAAACGCTTTGATATGTCACTGCACTGTGTATAAAATGTGCTATAAATAAACTTGCATTTCCAAACCTTTGTGATTAAGGATTAAATATTTGTTCTTTATTATAAGCAAACACAAGACAATTTATTTTCTACCTCTTCTCACCTTATTGTTGTATAGGACGTAACCTTTAAGTGATGACTAAATTGCCGGAAAAATAGTGCACGAAACGAACCTCGACAGAAATTATTGTCAGATTAAAAACAAAACTTCTATGTTTCTTTTTCCTAATATTTGAGTTTAAGTTTAACTGTTTTGCACCAATGAGTATTCAGCTAAGTTTTTTACACATACTTTAATGTAAGGCTACATGAACAAAAATCTAACAAAGTAACATTTATTTGATAAAAGTTAGCAAAAACATTCATAAGAATAATTTTTTAGAGTTAAAATTATAAAACTCATATTGTGTTATGTAATAACATTCAAAGAGTCTAAAGAGCGCAGTGTATATTAAACGTGTTTATGCATAATTGCATATGTAAAAATATAATTCCTTTATAATGCATCAGCTTATTTTAAATTCAATCCTTTTAAATTATATTTAACTGCTATAAAACAAGGACAAGGACACTACTCTCTTTTACCTTTGACATTAATTTGATTCCTTTTTCATTCACATGCATCTGAAGTCACCTCATCATGGGATGTCAAATATTTGAGGATCTGCTCTATAATTTGACCTATTACCTACTTACCATATTATTGCATACTGGACATTTCTAAAATGCATTACTACATTTATATAGTAACATTTACATGCATTTTGGTTACATAACTCGTTTTTCACGTGTTTTATTTAAGTTGCATTGCACTGCTTCATGACACATTCTTGTACTCGGGTCCAACTGGGTAAGGGGTGAAGCTTGACCTCATAAAGTCCAGCTGTAACATCTTTTTATTTAGCGACTTGTTGTGATGCTGTCGTGTGATTTTCCATACTGTAGAACAAACATCACGCAGATACAACCTTGTTGATCGCGATCCTGAAATGTGACGTGCACCGAGTAAGTGTCCTTGTGTCCGCTCTCCGATTGGTCACCATCGATACCGACGTAATGAAGTGGGCGGGTCACTGTGCAAGAACGCAAACTTTAAAGAGTTGTCAACAACAAGGGGTCTCAAGACAAGACTGAATAAAGAACAGCACGATATAGGAAATACGAAAAACCTTTCCAGGGAAAACTACATCTTTGATTTGAACGCCGAAAACATACAACGTTTTACGTTTTGATAATTAAATCTTCCAAGATGAAGTTCGTAAGGTATATAATGAGGAATGCTGCTATGCTGAATGCGCCAAAGCATATTGACTACTACGCGAAATTTTCTCCATCGCCGCTGTCAATGAAGCAGTTTCTGGATTTCGGTAAGTTTCAAAATTTAAAGCAAAAATGCAATATTGTCATTGCAAGGACTTGCATCACATGCGATATTGTTTATGTTTAGAAATATTTAGCTTATTAATGTAAAAAGAAAAAGTATAAATGTGAACGCTCAAACAGAATATCCTTGACGATCCAGAATGGTAGCGTTCCTTGGATGAGGTAACCATAGTAACAGTTCGCTCCTAGAGCGATTTCTAGACGAGTTTAAGATTTGTAACTTTAGCCTATTAAATTTACACATCACTTATACACAAAAAGTTGTGTTTTATTAAAAAATGTTAAGGTTATAGCTAAAAGGACGCCAAAATATAGATAGCTATAGGCTAGTGCACAAAACGAACCTCGACAGAAATAACAGTCTGATTAAAAACTAAACCTAATATTTTTCCTAATATTTGAGTTTAAGTTTAAGGGAGTATTTAGCTAAGGGTTTCACACAGTCACTTTGTTTTTGCAGGCTCTACAAATGCATGCGAGAAAACATCGTTCGCTTTCCTCAAACAAGAGCTCCCAGTCAGACTAAGCAACAGTCTGAAGGAGATCAACCTTTTACCGGACCAGCTGATAATGACCCAGTCTGTTCAGCTAGTTCACAGCTGGTAAGTTCGGTTCCTGAAGTTCTGGGTTATTAGACAAAAACTAACTTGTAAATGCAGTCCAATTCGTTTTGTAGTTTGAGTAAACAGTCGCAAACGAACACGATAAATCACCAATGTCTATTATCTAATACACCGCTGAATATGTTAACCCATTAAAATGGTTTATTTTATACGCGTCCATTATGTAATGTGTCCCACGCCTCCTAACTGAACGATGAACTTTGCTCTACTTCCCCAGCCTGCTGTTTTCGAAGTACAAGCCACTGCTACTGTACATCCCACACTCAGCAGTTTAAAGTTCAGAGTCGAGCTTCATCCGCTTTCCATTACAATTTCAAATGTTGGGATTAAAGTTGTAATCTTAATATAGCATTTCTAATCCGTATTACTTTTCTTTTGTGTAAAGTTTATAGACTAGTTTGGGTTTCTGGACCGTTTGAAATCAAAGTTGTGGTGCGAGATTCTTAGCCAAGTGCATTCATTTAAAAACGCAAATTTTACTTGTAAATGCTCGCTTACGCGCTTATGGAATGTGGTTTTGTGTTGAAATACCTTTGCAGACCCTCACTTGTTTACTAGACTGCGGGTGCGTTTATGTAACGGATATTGCGGTTCACTTCAGAAAGTGAAATATGAGAAGGTGCAGACTTGTTTTCGAGAACTGACTTGGAACAGTACGTTCTAGTGTGCTCACGCAGAACAGCAATTGGGAAACTCGTGGAAATAAGCAGTTAATATTTAAGACACGAGGGGGGAAATCTATAGTGAAAATGTATAGATAATATATTTCAAAATCTAAAACAATAACCTGAAATAATTATAGGATAAAATATTGATTATATACTATTATTTATATATATATATATGCTATTTTATTTTTTCACCTTTTTTTTTACTTTTTCATTTTTTATATTTTTAGTTTTCATTTTAATTTTAGTTTTAGTCAGTGTTGGGGGTAAAATATTACAAGTAATGTGAGTTACGTAATCTAGTAATCTAACTAGTAAAGTAAAGCAAAATTGTAATGCATTAATTTTAATAGTAACTTCCCTGACACTGGTTTTAGTAATTGTTTTTGTATGCTTTTGTAACATTCTATATGATTTTTTGTTTTTAAAATTAGCTTTTTTTATTTAAATTTAGACTTAGTATAATAATTTTAGTAAAAAAAAAACACATTTATCTTAGTTATTTTAATTTTTAAATGTTAATATTTCAGCTTTATTTTAATACTAAAAATTAATACTAATTAGTCAATTTATTTTTATTTAGCCAACCTTTTTCAAATTTCTTTCAATTTTTATTTGTTATTATTATTATTGTGTGTGTGTGTGTGTGTGTGTGTGTGTGTGTGTGTGTGTGTGTGTGTGTGTGTGTGTGTGTGTGTGTGTGTGTGTGTGTGTGTGTGTGTGTGTGTGTGTTTTCATGACCCTGGAACACAAAACCAGTCATAAGGGTCAATGTTTCAGATTTATACATCATCTAAAAGCTGAATAAATAAGCTTTCCACTGAGGTATAGTTTATTAGGACAATACTTGGATACAATTATTTGAAAATCTAGAACCTGAGGGTGCAAAAAAATAAAATAAATAAAATTGAGAAAATTGCCTTCAAAGTTGTCCAAAATTTCTTAGCAATGCATATTACTAATCAAAAATTTGTGTATATATATTTTTTTTTATTTGTGTACAGTAGGAATTTTCAAAATATCTTCATGAAACATGATCTTTACCTAATATCCTAATGATTTTTGGCATACAAGAAAAATTGATCATTTTGACCCATACAATGTATTTTTGGCTATTGCTACAAATATATCCGTGCTACAAAACAACTGGTTTTGTGGCCCAGGGTGACATAATATTTATATTCTCTATTTCAAAACCACAAAACATTATGTAAGTTGAGGGTGATATTGGTTATTAGTTATAAAAAAAAAACAAAAAAAAAAAAACATGAATTTACATTAGTCTACAATCTTCTCTCTCTTACTCTCTCAGGTTTGTCCAAAGCTTGATGGAAATCCTGGAATTCCAAGACGAGAATCCCAATGATCCTAAAGTTCTAACTGAGTATGTTCTTCAACCTTCATACATCATTGAGCATATCAGAATATTAAAGTAGTATCATTAAACAGCAGGATTCATAGAGTTGCTTTGTTGTTTGTCCCCAAAGATTTGTGGACACTCTGGTGAGCATTAGGAACAGGCATAATGATGTGGTACCCACCATGGCCCAGGGCGTCATCGAGTATAGAGATGCATTTGGGGCAGACCCGGTGACAAGTCAAAACATTCAGTACTTTCTGGACCGTTTCTACATGAACCGCATCTCCATTCGCATGCTCATCAACCAGCACAGTAAGTCAATCTCCTCCTAAATCTTTACTCTAGTCCTAATAACCTGGACTTGGCATCAATAGTCGCTTTCTCAGCACTTCAGGTCATTAGATATTGAATAATCTGGCCTGCTCTAGTTTGAGTTAATTATTCACTAGATGAGAGAGAATGATAAGCCTGTAATACACCTCTGTTCCCTTTTATTTCCTCCTCTATCTTCAGCTCTGATCTTTGATGGCTCCACAAATCCAGGACATCCCAGTAGCATCGGGTGCATTGACTCCTGCTGTGACGTCACAAATGTAATCAGAGGTGAGTGCTTGAGTGCATACTGTTATCAACTCAGGATACAAATCTGCAAACATTACCTTAGCGACAAGTGCAAATTCAGTACTAATGTCCTGTGTTTTGCTTCAGATGCATATGAGTGTGCTAAAATGCTCTGCGAGCAGTATTACCTCGGATCTCCTGAGCTGGAGCTTAGAGAGATAAATGGTGAGGAACATGTTCAAACAGACGTTCCATCACGTTTCATTTGAACTTTCAACAAAATTGCATTTTTTAATATTCGTTCTCTTCTGCAGCAAAGAACAAGTCGCAACCAATTGAGATTTCCTACGTTCCTTCTCATCTCTACCACATGGTTTTTGAGCTTTTCAAGGTAGGCATAATGCTTTATTTATGCATACTAGGGATGTAACAACATTAAAATCTCACTATACGATAATATCCTGATATGAAGCACACAATATGCTATTTATTGCAATATTAAAATAATAATTTTATAGTTAAATTATTCTATCAAATGCACTTTGAGAGTTCAAAATAAGAGCTCCAACCCATGTTCTTAACTAAGAAAACTTAAGTCAGTAAAATGACTTGTAGCTAAACTTTAAAGAGGACTCAACCCTCTTTTGTAATAGCCATATATATTGTAAAACAACTGCACTGCAAAATAAATGAAAATTAATATTTCATAGGTACATAATTTTAGCTTTACACTACAGTTGGGAAATTACAATACCTAATTTTTACACTCGAAAGAGATATTTTGAATTTGGACTGCAGTAACATTACCCATTTTAATCGCTAGCTGTCAGCAATTCATACTGCGCTTTTTTTGATGGAAATGACAGAAGAGCTTTTATTTTGAAGGAAAACTTCAGCTTTAGTGAAAACAGGCTTACACGAACACATCTCACAACAAATCTAGTGAAATTCTGTAATCATCTGCTGCGAAAGTAAAGCGTAACGGCGGCCGCTGGGTTCCAAAAATGTGCGTTATACGAACAGAGACATTCTGAGGTGTGGAAAACACAGGATCACGAGCTGATCGCCTGACGGAACTGCACGCTTAGCTTTAAAATACGCAATGAAAACATATAGCCATATTGAGCTTTCGGTTTTAGTTCGTTTGACATACACTGTGTCAAAACATAATGGCCCAAAACACAACTTTAATGACTTTTTATGTTAGAATAAGAGGTTTAAATATATTTTAAAAACTACACTTTTTGCCTGGAAGACCTATCGTTTCATATTGTCATGTGACCACTATAATATCAAGACAGTTTTGCTATCGCGATATCACATTAATCACGTTAATAATATTGTTACATCCCTACTGCATACTACAGATGCATCTGGAATGATAATTAGTTTTAGATTTTAATAAGTACTTTTTATATCTCCTCCACTCTAGAATGCAATGAGGGCTACTATTGAGAATCACGAAACAAGCAGCACTTTGCCACCAATCAAAGTCATGGTTGCTCTAGGCGGAGAGGACCTGTCAATCAAGGTACGTAAGTTGAAGTTCAAATATGTGAACCTGCAAACCAGTCAATAAGGATCAGTTTTTTTAAATTGAGATTTATACAGATTTCTATTTATGTATGATTTGGTACAGTAGGATTTGGCCGAGATACAACTATTTGAAAATCTAGAATGTGAGGGTGCAAAAAAAAAAAATCTAAATACTGAGAAAGTTGTCCAAATGAAGTTCTAAGCAATGCATATTACTAATCAATCATTTTTTTATATATATTTATGGTAGGAAATTTACAAAATATCGTCATGAAACATGATCTTTACTCAACATCCTAAAGATTTTTGGCCTAAAATATGATAATTTTGACCCATACAATGCATTTTGGGCTATTGCTACAAAATAAACCCGACTGGTTTTGTGGTCCAGGGTCACTTTGGAGAAATTCGGCAGCAAGAATAGTTTAACCTACAAAACTCTTAGCATATTAGGTCACACCACAACCACCGCCGTCACCGCCTTGTGTGAATCATTCTTCTCAATCACCAGTTCCTTCCTCACACTGTTACATCGCCCTAGATTCAGCGACAACTGATAATAATGTTGCATAAACTCTTAATGATTAATATTTCTAACCACCCTTGATCGAGATCATTTGTTGCCATAAACAGAAACCAGCTTTGACTAGAATTAACCATACAGTTAACCTTTGCCCTGCTGGTGGCTAAAGCGTTCAACAAAGCAGACACTGAACTGCAATGCTATATAAATCCGGTAATGGAACGGTGTTCGCAAGATTATATTTATCTGCTTACACATACACAGCAGTCAATCCCTCAGTCTTAGTCATGCAACCCACACATATTTATCATCTGATGCAATGCGGTTCACAAAACACGTCATTGTTCTCTAAACATTCGCTCTTCATGTTCCAGATCTGCGACAGGGGCGGTGGCGTTCCCTTCAGGAAGATTGATAGACTGTTCAGCTACATGTATTCGACAGCGCCCAGACCTACTATTGGAGACCACCAACGAACTCCAATGGTAAGAGCTAGGAGAGTTTTCACACTATGTAATGGCAGGTGTGTACGTTTTTTCATATAAAACTGAAAGTCGAACCTGCTTGTTATTCCCTCAGGCTGGCTTTGGTTACGGCCTTCCCATCTCCCGTCTGTACGCACGCTACTTCCAAGGCGATCTCCAGCTTTATCCAATGGAGGGGTACGGCACGGATGCTGTAATTCAACTGAAGGTAAAGAGAAACTCAAAATAAAACCCAAATTGTGTTCCTCAAAAGTTCTTCATATGGGTTTGGAACACTTTTAGGTTAAATTTTAAACAAACAGCAAGACTGCAAATCATAATGAGAGTGTTTACACTAACCTTATTTGTTGAGCTTGTCATCCTGTTAACTTTGGACGTTACATCACCAGTCTTCAATCATTAATCCACGATCTTCTCTTGCAGGCCCTGTCCACAGATTCAGTTGAGAAGCTTCCAGTGTTCAATCAGACTGCCTTGCGCCATTACAAATTCGCCCAGGAAGCTGACGACTGGTGCGTCCCGAGCAAGGAGCCGCTGAACTTAGCTGCGTACCGGGCTGCAAAGTGAACCATCAGAGATATGACAAAGGCCTTCAAGAGATTGCCAAGATAGTCCACCATTGCGAATGCTCGCATTCCCTACTGAACAGGGGACCAGTGACAGCATCTCCCAATGCTCTTTGAGTACTGTTTGTCTGGGAACACATTAACTGCATGTGGCCAGAATTTAAAATGCAAAACAGTAGATTCCTTAGTGAAAGAAGTTAATTACTTTGGTGCTGCTGAAGTTGGTGTTTTTCAGCAAAAACTCAGGGATGAAGAGTCCCATGTGTGTTAAGGCCTGGAGGGGCGAGGGATGCATGTGAACCTGATTGGAGCAGAGTTAAGTGAGAGAGACAGAGAGAAGTGTGTTGCAAAGGAGTAAACACTCAGGGGCAGAAGAAATGTAGATGGAATGAATGAATCGTGAGAGAGGTTAGAAAAAGAAAAATACGGGAGGATGTGGCCAAAGATGTATTTTACCTCATTGAAGAGGCTGGACGGTTTAAAATCATACTTGATGTGTGATTAACGCTTATTAAATAAGAAGAAAAACATCTATGTAAGCATGTATTACTAGCACAGTACTGTTGTGTTTCTATGCTTTAAGATTGACCACAAAATGCGTACACTCAATGTTATGTTCATTATTTTTATCATTGTTAAATGGACCTTTGCTGTTTGGGTTTTGTAATATTAAATAAATCTGATATTTTCTCATCAATAAGCACAAGCTGTTGTTATTACAAACAATCAGAGCTATTATTCCAATGAGATAGTGTACATTACGCACTTGTTATTACGCAATTGTGAACATGGTGTACCTGTAAATATGTACGTGGTAGGAAAACCATATAAAACAAGCTGATGCATCAGTGAAACATTGGTGTTTCCCAGCCCTGTTCTTGTTCTCAAACTCCTCGAATCAACCACACCTTCTTTTAGTTAGTTAGTTATTTAGTTGAGAGATGGATGGGGTCAGAAACACAGCTAGGTAGTAACTAATCATTTGTCATCTGGATTACATAATCAGATTCCAAATATGAAGTACTTGTAATTAGAATATGGTACATTTTAAAATACTGGTAATCCGACTACAGGTATATTTATTTATTTATTACATATTATTCACACAATAGCAAAGGCCTTCAAGAGATTGCCAAGATAGTCCACCATTGCGAATGCTCACATTCCCTACTGAACTGGAGACCAGTGACAGCATCTCCCAATGCTACTGTTGGTCTGGGAACACTTTAACTGCATGTGGCCAGAATTTAAAATGCAAAACAGTAGATTCCTTACTGAAAATGTTTGGTGCTGCTGAAGTTGGTGTTTTTCAGCAAAAGCTCAGGGATGAAGAGTCCTGTACGTGTTAAGGTCTGGAACCTGATTGGAGCAGAGTTAAGTGTAAAAACAGACAGAGAGAAGCGTGTTGCAAAGGAGTGAACACTGAAGGGAAAAGAAATGTAGATGGAATGAGTGAAAAGTGAGACATTTCAGAGGTTAAAAATGTCAAAATATGGGAGGATGTGGCCAAAGATGTATCTTTCCTCTTTGAAGAGGCTGGACAGTTTAAAATCATACTTGATGTGTGATTAATGCTTATTTTATATGAAGAAAAACATTTATGTAAGCATGTATGACTAGCAAAGTACTGTTGTGTGTTTCAATGATTTATGAATGACCACAAAATGTGTACACTCAATGTTGTGTTCACAATATTTATCATTGTTAAATGGACCTTTGCTGTTTGGGTTTTGTAATATTAATTAAATCTGATATTTTCTCATCCATTCAATTCAATTCAATTCAATTTGTATAGTGCTTTTCACGATACAAATCGTTACAAAGCAGCTGTGCAGACAATTTAGGTTTAGTAGCTTAATAGTGGTGGCTACTGTGTGTCAAGTTGATGTACATATGGCATAGATGTACAGTGGTGTGAAAAAGTGTTGGCCCCCTTCCCGATTTTCAATTTTTTTGCATGTGTGTCACACTTTGTTTCAGATCATCAAACAAATTTAAATATTAATCAAAGATTACACAATACAACGTGCAGTTTTTGCATGAAGTTTTTTATTTTGAAAACTAAATCCAAACCCACATGGCCCTGTGTGGAAAAGTGTTTGCCCCCTAAACTTAATAACTGGTTGGGCCACCCTTAGCAGCAACAACTGCAATCAAGCCTTCACGATAACATGCAATGAGTCTGTTACAGCGCTGTGCAGGAATTTTGGCCCACTCATCTTGGCAGAATTGTTGAATTCAGCCACATTGGAGATTTTTCGAGCATGAACTGCCTTTTTAAGGTCATGCCACAGCATCTCAATAGGATTCAGGTCAGGACTTTGACTAAGCCAGTCCAAAGTCTTCATTTTGTTTTTCTTCAGCCATTCAAAGGTGGATTTGCTGGTGTGTTTTGGATTAGTGTCCTGCTGCAGAACCCAAGTTCGCTTCAGCTTGAGTTCACAAACGGATGGCCAGACATTGTCCTTCAGGATTTTTTTGTAGACAGCAGAATTCATGGTTCCATTTTTCACAGCAAGTCTTCCAGGTCTAGAAGCAGCAAAACAGCCCCAGACCATCACACTACCACCACCATATTTTACTGTTGCTATGGTGTTCTTTTTCTGAAATGCTGTGTTACTTTTACTCCAGATGTAATGGGACACACACCTTCCAAAAAGTTCCCAAAAGTCTTGGACATCATCAAGATGTGTTCTGGCAAAACTGAGACGAGCCTTTATGTTCATTTTGCTCAGTAGTGGTTTTCGTCTCGGAACTCTGCCATGCAGGCCATTTCTGCCCAGTCTCTTTCTTATGGTGGAGTCATGAACACTGACCTTAACTGAGGCAAGAGAGGCCTGCAGTTCTTTAGATGTTGTTGTGGGGTCTTCTGTGACCTCTTGGATGAGTCGTCTGAGCGCTCTTGGGGTAATTTTTGTGGTTCGCTGGAGTCACAAAGCTTTGGAAATGGCTTTATAACCGTTTCCAGACTGATAAATCTCAATTAGTTTTTCTCATTTGTTCCTGAGTTTCTTTGGATCTCAACATGATGTGTAGCTTCTGATGATCTTTTGGTCTACTTCACTTTGTCAGGCAGGTCCTATTTAAGTGATTTCTTGATTGCGAACAGGTGTGGCAGTAATCAGGCCTGGCTGTGGCTACAGAAACTGAACTAAGGTGTGATAAACCACAGTTATGTTTTAACGGGGAGGGGGAGCAATCACTTTTTCACACAGGGCCATGTGGGTTTGGATTTTGTTTTCCCTTCATAACAAAAAACCTTTATTTAAAAACTGCATGTTGTGTTTACTTGTGTTATCTTTAAGTAATATTTCAATTTGTGTGATGACCTGAAACATTAAAGTGTGACAAACATCAAAATAAATAAAAAATCAGGAAGGGGGCCAATACTTTTTCATACCACTAAATGATAAAATCAGTAATGATGTAATCAAACAGATGATGAACACTATTAACAGCAATGATTGTGTGTTGCAATCAAACTTGTAGCAGAATTTGGTAGTGCCGTATGTTGTTTCAGGGTTGGCATCATCTCTTCTCTGGTATTCTGAATCCAGACTAAAGCTTGTGTAGTTCCTAGTTACCACAGGATGTCAATCCTGTGGCAGAAACAGAGAAACAAATAGAGAAATAATTAGTGTAGCCCAAGCTAAAAAATGTTAATGTGCATTTGATCAGATGCAACTGAAGTTGCATAGGTACAAGCTGTTGTTATTGCAAACAATCAGAGCTATTATTCCAGTGAAATAGTGTACATAACGCACTTGTTATTACGCAATTGCGAACATGGTGTACCTGTAAATATGTACGTGGTAGGAAAACCATATAAAACAAGCTGATGCATCAGTGAAACATTGGTGTTTCCCAGCCCTGTTCTTGAAGACACGTTCTCAAACTCCTCAAATCAACCATACCTTCAACTATTTAGTTACAGTAGTTGAGAAATGGATGAGGTCAGAAACAAAGCTGAGTAGCATCTAATTACTTGTCATCTGGATGATGTAATCAGATTCCAAAAATGAAGTACTTGTAAATAGAATGTCATATTTAAAAAAAAAAACTTTTAATCAGACTACAGTTTTTTTTTATTCATTACATTTTATTCACACAATAGCAATAAATTATTTATAATTTATTGATTCTCTCTAATTCCTCTTTATCTTTTAAACTGTCCTTACTAAAATACTCTACTGATTATATATACTCATAAAATCCAGTTTTGTGGACATTCATAAATATAAAGTCATTATTAGTCAGGTGGCGACACAGCATTTGACCAATGGATTTCCAAAAATCATTTCCAGTTTAAGAAATGTTTCAACTTTGCATCTACTGATAAACACATTTATTTGAATTATCACCCACTAGTGTTTTTTTTACCATGTATTATTGAAAGGCTTTTGTTTTTTAAACTTCCCATTTGCAGACATTCTTAAACTTTTTTGATCGGAACCCATTTCACCTAATATTATTTACTTTAAAGGGGTGTTCAGTCAGCAATTCAGTAAAAGACAATATCTCCCTTTGCATTGAACTTGAGCGTTGTAACTTTGCAGATGTTGTTTATGCTCAAACAGCAACATTACATACTAACTAAAGTTAAAATTGGGAAATTTTAACACCGTTACAGATTTTTATCTACATATTCAGTTGAGAAGCTTCCAGTGTTCAATCAGACTGCGTTGCACCATTAAAAAATTCACCCAGGAAGCTGAAGACTGGTGCGTCCCGAGCAAGAAGCCACTGAACTTAGCTGCGTATAGGGCTGCAAAGTGAACCACCAGAGATATGACAAAGGCCTTCAAGAGAGTGTCAAGATAGTCCACCATTGCGAATGCTCACATTACCCAATGGACCGGAGACCAGTGACAGCATTTCCCAATGCTCTTTGAGTACTGTTGGTCTGGGAACACTTAAACTGCATGTGGCCAGAATTTAAAATGCAAAACAGTAGATACCTTACTGAAAAAGTTTGGTGCTGCTGAAGTTGGTGTTTTTCAGCAAAAGCTCAGGGATGAAGAGTCCTGTACGTGTTAAGGTATGGAACCTGATTGGAGCAGAGTTAAGTGTAAACTCCGCCCGCAGTTGATTTTGATATTCTAGGTACTATCAAATTGCCGGAATTTTGAGAACGCAGCGGACGTGAGGGACTATAATATGATAAGAGCTCGCTCAAGTACTGAGGAGCTAAACCATTGAGGGCTTTAGAACTAATTAGCAAGATTTTGAAATCTATACGATGTTTAATAGGGAGCCAGTGCAGTGTTGACAAAACCGGGCTAATATTGTCATACTTTCTGGTTCTAGTAAGAACTCTAGCTGCTGCATTTTGGACCAGCTGGAGTTTATGAAGCGTGCAGAACAACCACCCAATAAAGCATTACAATAATCTATCCTTGAGGTCATGAACGCATGGATTAACGTTTCTGCATTTGACATCGTGAGCATAGGTCATAATTTCGATATATTTTTTAGATGAAAAAATGCAGTTTTGCAAATGCTAGAAATGTTGCTTTCGAAGGAAAGATTGCTATCGAATAGCACACCTAGGTTCCTGACTGATGACGACGAATTGATAGAGCAGTCATTGAGTAATAGACTGTGTTTTAGGTTATTACATGCGGAGGTTTTTTTTGGTCCAATATTTAACACCTCCGTTTTTTCAGAATTTAGCAGTAAAAAATTTCCTGCCATTCAATTTTTTATTTCAACTATGCATTCTGTTAGTTTTTCAAATTGGTATATTTCGCCGGGCCGCGAAGAAATATAGAGCTGTGTATCATCAGCATAACAGTGAAAGCTAACACCATGTTTCCTGATGATATCTCCCAAGGGTAACATATAAAGTGTAAAAAGTAATGGCCCTAGTACTGAGCCTTGAGGTACTCCATACTGCACTTGTGATTGATATGATACCTCGTCATTCACTGCTAAGAATTGATGGCGGTCAGATAAGTACGATTCGAACCAAGCCAGTGCAGTACCACTAATGCCAACATAATTTTCAAGTCTATTTAAAAGAATATTGTGGTCAATACTATCAAACACAGCACTAAGATCCAGTAGTACTAATAGAGAGATGCATCCACGATCGGATGACAGGAGAAGATCATTTGTAACTTTAATAAGAGCAGTCTCAGTACTATGATACGGTCTAAAACCTGACTGGAAATCTTCACAGATACCATTTTTCTCTAAGAAAGAACACAACTGTGAGGACACTACCTTATCTTTGACAGAAAAGGGAGATTTGAAATTGGTCTGTAATTGTTTAATTCATTGGGATCAAGTTGAAGTTTTTTAATTAGAGGCTTAATAACAGCCAAGTAGCTCTGTAAACACGTTTCTCTGTATACTTATAAATAAATACTTTTACTGTTTACTTCACTCTGTTCTTGTAGTCTTTTATGTAACTATCCACCTTATTTGAGATACTTTTTATTTCTTATGCTTCCAGTTCATTAGCCACCGTAGGGAAATAACGAGAAGAATATCAAAGTGCAATACACTGTGTTAAATGAAACATCAATGTAAGCATGTATTACTAGCAAAGTACTGTTGTGTTCCAATGCTTTAAGATTGACCACAAAATGCGTACACTCAATGTTATGTTCATTATTTTTTATCATTGTTAAATGGACCTTTGCTGTTTGGGTTTTGTAATATTAAATAAATCTGATATTTTCTCATCAATAAGCACAAGCTGTTGTTATTGCAAACAATCAGAGCTATTATTCCAATGAGATAGTGTACATTATGCACTTGTTATTAAGCAATTGTGAACATGGTGTACCTGTAAATATGTACGTGGTAGGAAAACCATATAAAACAAGCTGATGCATCAGTGAAACATTGGTGTTTCCCAGCCCTGTTCTTGTTCTCAAACTCCTCAAATCAACCACACCTTCTTTTAGTTAGTTAGTTATTTAGTTGAGAGATGGATGGGGTCAGAAACACAGCTAGGTAGTAACTAATCATTTGTCATCTGGAATACATAATCAGATTCCAAATATGAAGTACTTGTAATTAGAATATGGTACATTTTAAAATACTGGTAATCCGACTACAGGTATATTTATTTATTTATTACATATTATTCACACAATAGCAAAGGCCTTCAAGAGATTGCCAAGATAGTCCACCATTGCGAATGCTCACATTCCCTACTGAACTGGAGACCAGTGACAGCATCTCCCAATGCTACTGTTGGTCTGGGAACACTTTAACTGCATGTGGCCAGAATTTAAAATGCAAAACAGTAGATTCCTTACTGAAAATGTTTGGTGCTGCTGAAGTTGGTGTTTTTCAGCAAAAGCACAGGGATGAAGAGTCCTGTGCTTGTTAAGGTCTGGAACCTGATTGGAGCAGAGTTAAGTGTAAAAACAGACAGAGAGAAGCGTGTTGCAAAGGAGTGAACACAAGGGGGAAAAAATGTAGATGGAATGAGTGAAAAGTGAGACATTTCAGAGGTCAAAAATGTCAAAATATGGGAGGATGTGGCCAAAGATGTATCTTTCCTCTTTGAAGAGGCTGGACGGTTTAAAATTATACTTGATGTGTGATTAACGCTTATTATAGAAGAAGAAAAACATTTATGTAAGCATGTATTACTAGCAAAGTACTGTTGTGTGTTCCTATAAATGACCACAAAATGTGTACACTCAATGTTGTGTTCACAATATCTATCATTGTTAAATGGATCTTTGCTGTTTGGGTTTTGTAATATTAATTAAATCTGATATTTTCTCATCCATTCAATTCAATTCAATTCAATTTGTATAGTGCTTTTCACGATACAAATCGTTACAAAGCAGCTGTGCAGAAAATTTAGGTTTAGTAGCTTAATAGTGGTGGCTACTGTGTGTCAAGTTGATGTACGTACGGCATAGATGTACAGTGGTGTGATAAAGTGTTGGCCCCCTTCCCGATTTTTAATTTTTTTGCATGTTTGTCACACTTTGTTTCAGATCATCAAACAAATTTAAATATTAATCAAAGATTACACAACACAACGTGCAGTTTTTGCATGAAGTTTTTTATTATGAAGGGAAAACTAAATCCAAACCCACATGGCCCTGTGTGGAAAAGTGTTTGCCCCCTAAACTTAATAACTGGTTGGGCCACCCTTAGCAGCAACAACTGCAATCAAGCCTTCACGATAACATGCAATGAGTCTGTTACAGTGATGTGCAGGAATTTTGGCCCACTCATCTTGGCAGAATTGTTGTCATTCAGCCACACTGGAGGGTTTCGAGCATGAACCGCCTTTTTAAGGTCATGCCACAGCATCTCAATAGGATTCAGGTCAGGACTTTGACTAAGCCACTCCAAAGTCTTCATTTTGTTTTTCTTCAGCCATTCAGAGGTGGATTTGCTGGTGTGTTTTGGATCAGCGTCCTGCCGCAGAACCCAAGTTCGCTTCAGCTTGAGTTCACAAACGGATGGCCGGACATTGTCCTTCAGGATTTTTTTGTAGACAGCTGAATTCATGGTTCCATTTTTCACAGCAAGTCTTCCAGGTCTAGAAGCGGCAAAACAGCCCCAGACCATCACACTACCACCACCATATTTTACTGTTGCTATGGTGTTCTTTTTCTGAAATGCTGTGTTACTTTTACTCCAGATGTAATGGGACACACACCTTGCAAAAAGTTCCCAAAAGTCTTGGACATCATCAAGATGTGTTCTGGCAAAACTGAGACGAGCCTTTATGTTCATTTTGCTCAGTAGTGGTTTTCGTCTTGGAACTCTGCCATGCAGGCCATTTCTGCCCAGTCTCTTTATTATGGTGGAGTCATGAACACTGACCTTAACTGAGGCAAGAGAGGCCTGCAGTTCTTTAGATGTTGTTGTGGGGTCTTTTGTGACCTCTTGGATGAGTCGTCTGTGCGCTCTTGGGGTAATTTTTGTGGTTCGCTGGAGTCACAAAGCTTTGGAAATGGCTTTATAACCTTTTTCAGACTGATAAATCTCAATTAGTTTTTCTCATTTGTTCCTGAGTTTCTTTGGATCTCAACATGATGTGTAGCTTCTGATGATCTTTTGGTCTACTTCACTTTGTCAGGCAGGTCCTATTTAAGTGATTTCTTGATTGCGAACAGGTGTGGCAGTAATCAGGCCTGGCTGTGGCTAGAGAAACTGAACTCAGGTGTGATAAACCACAGTTATGTTTTAACGGGGAGGGGGAGCAATCACTTTTTCACACAGGGCCATGTGGGTTTGGATTTTGTTTTCCCTTCATAACAAAAAACCTTTATTTAAAAACTGCATGTTGTGTTTACTTGTGTTATCTTTAAGTAATATTTCAATTTGTGTGATGACCTGAAACATTAAAGTGTGACAAACATCAAAATAAATAAAAAATCAGGAAGGGGGCCAATACTTTTTCATACCACTAAATGATAAAATCAGTAATGATGTAACCAAACAGATGATGAACACTATTAACAGCAATGATTATGTGTTGCAATCAAACTTGTAGCAGAATGCTGTATGTTGTTTCAGGGTTGGCATCATCTCTTCTCTGGTATTCTGAATCCAGACTAAAGCTTGTGTAGTTCCTAGTTACCACAGGATGTCAATCCTGTGGCAGAAACAGAGAAACAAATAGAGAAATAATTAGTGTAGCCCAAGCTAAAAAATGTTAATGTGCATTTGATCAGATGCAACTGAAGTTGCATAGGTACAAGCTGTTGTTATTGCAAACAATCAGAGCTATTATTCCAGTGAAATAGTGTACATAACGCACTTGTTATTACGCAATTGCGAACATGGTGTACCTGTAAATATGTACGTGGTAGGAAAACCATATAAAACAAGCTGATGCATCAGTGAAACATTGGTGTTTCCCAGCCCTGTTCTTGAAGACACGTTCTCAAACTCCTCAAATCAACCATACCTTCAACTATTTAGTTACAGTAGTTGAGAAATGGATGAGGTCAGAAACAAAGCTGAGTAGCATCTAATTACTTGTCATCTGGATGATGTAATCAGATTCCAAAAATGAAGTAATTGTAAATAGAATGTCATATTTAAAAAAAAAACCTTTTAATCAGACTACAGTTTTTTTTTATTCATTACATTTTATTCACACAATAGCAATAAATTATTTATAATTTATTGATTCTCTCTAATTCCTCTTTATCTTTTAAACTGTCCTTACTAAAATACTCTACTGATTATATATACTCATAAAATCCAGTTTTGTGGACATTCATAAATATAAAGTCATTATTAGTCAGGTGGCGACACAGCATTTGACCAATGGATTTCCAAAAATCATTTCCAGTTTAAGAAATGTTTCAACTTTGCATCTACTGATAAAAACATTTATTTGAATTATCACCCACTAGTGTTTTTTTTACCATGTATTATTGAAAGGCTTTTGTTTTTTAAACTTCCCATTTGCAGACATTCTTAAACTTTTTTGATCGGAACCCATTTCACCTAATATTATTTACTTTAAAGGGGTGTTCAGTCAGCAATTCAGTAAAAGACAATATCTCCCTTTGCATTGAACTTGAGCGTTGTAACTTTGCAGATGTTGTTTATGCTCAAACAGCAACATTACATACTAACTAAAGTTAAAATTGGGAAATTTTAACACCGTTACAGATTTTTATCTACATATTCAGTTGAGAAGCTTCCAGTGTTCAATCAGACTGCGTTGCACCATTAAAAAATTCACCCAGGAAGCTGAAGACTGGTGCGTCCCGAGCAAGAAGCCACTGAACTTAGCTGCGTATAGGGCTGCAAAGTGAACCACCAGAGATATGACAAAGGCCTTCAAGAGAGTGTCAAGATAGTCCACCATTGCGAATGCTCACATTACCCAATGGACCGGAGACCAGTGACAGCATTTCCCAATGCTCTTTGAGTACTGTTGGTCTGGGAACACTTAAACTGCATGTGGCCAGAATTTAAAATGCAAAACAGTAGATACCTTACTGAAAAAGTTTGGTGCTGCTGAAGTTGGTGTTTTTCAGCAAAAGCTCAGGGATGAAGAGTCCTGTACGTGTTAAGGTCTGGAACCTGATTGGAGCAGAGTTAAGTGTAAACTCCGCCCGCAGTTGATTTTGATATTCTAGGTACTATCAAATTGCCGGAATTTTGAGAACGCAGCGGACGTGAGGGACTATAATATGATAAGAGCTCGCTCAAGTACTGAGGAGCTAAACCATTGAGGGCTTTAGAACTAATTAGCAAGATTTTGAAATCTATACAATGTTTAATAGGGAGCCAGTGCAGTGTTGACAAAACCGGGCTAATATTGTCATACTTTCTGGTTCTAGTAAGAACTCTAGCTGCTGCATTTTGGACCAGCTGGAGTTTGTTTATTAAGCGTGCAGAACAACCACCCAATAAAGCATTACAATAATCTATCCTTGAGGTCATGAGTGCATGGATTAACGTTTCTGCATTTGACATCGTGAGCATAGGTCATAATTTCGATATATTTTTTAGATGAAAAAATGCAGTTTTGCAAATGCTAGAAATGTTGCTTTCGAAGGAAAGATTGCTATCGAATAGCACACCTAGGTTCCTGCTTGATGACGACGAATTGACAGAGCAGTCATTGAGTATTAGACTGTGTTTTAGGTTATTACATGCGGAGGTTTTTTTTGGTCCAATAATTAACACCTCCGTTTTTTCAGAATTTAGCAGTAAAAAATTTCCTGCCATCCAATTTTTTATTTCAACTATGCATTCTGTTAGTTTTTCAAATTGGTATGTTTCGCCGGGCCGCGAAGAAATATAGAGCTGTGTATCATCAGCATAACAGTGAAAGCTAACACCATGTTTCCTGATGATATCTCCCAAGGTTAACATATAAAGTGTAAAAAGTAATGGCCCTAGTACTGAGCCTTGAGGTACTCCATACTGCACTTGTGATTGATATGATACCTCGTCATTCACTGCTACGAATTGATGGCGGTCAGATAAGTACGATTCGAACCAAGCCAGTGCTACCCCTAATGCCAACATAACTTTCAAGTCTATTTAAAAGAATATTGTGGTCAATAGTATCAAACGCAGCACTAAGATCCAGTAGTACTAATAGAGAGATGCATCCACGATCGGATGACAGGAGAAGATCATTTGTAACTCTAATAAGAGCAGTCTCAGTACTATGATACGGTCTAAAACCTGACTGGAAATCCTCACAGATACCATTTTTCTCTAAGAAAGAACACAATTGTGAGGACACTACCTTTTCTAGTATCTTTGATAGAAAAGGGAGATTTGAAATTGGTCTGTAATTGTTTAAAGGTCCCATATTGTACACATTTCTGGAGGTTTATTTTAGTTGTTGATGTCCTTAAGAATATATATTTGCGGTATAAGTGCCAAAATCCATCTCAATATATTTTTACAGCTCCTTTTTTAGGAGCTCTGTCAAAAACAGGTCGATTTTGGCCCATCTAATTAATATTCATGAGCCTCTCTTCTGATTGGCATGTTGTTTTCTGAGTGACGCACAGCCAGGCCAACCACAGTTAACTACGGTCATGTATGCTTTAGCTGAGCCCAGAGCCATAGAGAGAGCCTAGCTTGCTGATACTCAACAGGATATTTCAGAATGATCATTAATGTTTTTCTTTTTCAAACACCGAATGCAGTAAGCTACATAACTGTTGCTTTAGTAAAGCCTCTTTCACAATGCACGCTGATTCTGGAAAATTACGGGAACGAGCGCTGTGTGCTGAGTGAACAAAAGCCAGAACCATAAAGGCAGTAGTGATGTAGTGATGATGCACATTATCATGCGACTCTTCACAACGAAAAAATAAGTGCAAAGTGGAATGAAGCGGCGATCAGGCAGAGCCAGTTCCTCACTATCAGCGCTGAAGCACAGTTTGTTCAGGTTAGTTTCAGTTTCAGTGAAACGTACACGTCGCATTACATCTCACATCCAAACGTCACATGTCTTTATGGGTTGTGTGTAAAGCACGCACAGATTCCGGAAAACAACTGTGAATGAACCAAATCAAACAACTCCGGAACAAATCATGGGACACATTATGCGTGTATTTACCGTAATCGCTGTGTGAAAGAGGCTGAAGTTGACGTGCCACTGGTCTCTTATATTCACGTTGTTCTGAAGCCTGTGCAATGATGTAGTTTCCACATCTATCGACTGAACAGGGTTTTCTCGACTTGTTTTCGTGTTGTTGTTGATTAGCAATGTTATGGACACGATATTGTCTGGGTTTGACAAAAGGAGGGTGGGACGGTGGGTGGTGACTGAAGGCGGTGACTGAGTAGATCGGACGTCACATCTGTACGGAAGTCACAGCGGCTCGTGAAAATGAACAGCTACTTTAAGCAGGCTGTGTGCAGTTTACTGTGGATTGACTGTTTTGAAACTCATATGGTAGTTACATAGCCCCTAGACCTCAGTTATCATGAAAAAAGCCAGGAAATTTTGATTTTGACAATATGGGACCTTTAATTCTTTGGGATCAAGTTGAGGTGTTTTAATTAGAGGCTTAATAACAGCCAAGTAGCTCTGTAAACATGTTTCTCTGTATACTTATAAATAAATACTTTTACTGTTTACTTCACTCTGTTCTTGTAGTCTTTTATGTAACTATCCACCTTATTTTTGATACTTTTTATTTCTTATGCTTCCAGTTCATTAGCCACCGTAGGGAAATAACGAGAAGAATATCAAAGTGCAATACACTGCTAGTAATACATGCTTACATTGATGTTTCATTTAACACAAAGTACTGTTGTGTTCCAATGCTTTATGAGTGACCACAAAATGCGTACACTCAATGTTATGTTCATTATTTTTATCATTGTTAAATGGACCTTTGCTGTTTGGGTTTTGTAATATTAAATAAATCTGATATTTTCTCATCAATAAGCACAAGCTGTTGTTATTGCAAACAATCAGAGCTATTATTCCAATGAGATAGTGTACATTACGCACTTGTTATTAAGCAATTGTGAACATGGTGTACCTGTAAATATGTACGTGGTAGGAAAACAATATAAACCAGCTGATGCATCAGTGAAATATTGGTGTTTCCCAGCCCTGTTCTTAGAGACACAAAGATAATACATTAAAACCGATTAGCATGTCATTAGCATGTTGGCATGACAGTAAAGTTTGTATACAAACTTTGAAGTGGCTTGAAAAAGCACAGCCAGAAAGTTTGTACAAGTTTTAAAAGCTTGAAGTTTGAAGGTTTTCAGTTTGAAATTTAAAATAGTTCTAAAGACTGAAGATTAAACGTTTTGAAGGCAATACATTCAATCGAAAAACAGATTGCTAGAGTATCTGGGGTGGTTTCTAGGGTGGTTGCTAGGGTACTCATGTGGTTGTTAGGGTTTTTCTATGGTACCTGGGGTGATTGCTAAGCATTTGCTAAGGTACCCAGGCTGGTTGTTGGGGTGCTGCTATGCGGTTTCTATGGTATTCAGAGTGGCTGCTAGGGTGTTGCTATGCGATTGCTATAGCTTACTCAGTGTAGTTATAAAGAGATTGCTATGCAGTTGATAGAATATTATCAGTGGTTGCTATGGTATTCAGGGTGGTTCCTAGGGTGTTGCTATGTGGTTGCTAGGGTATTCAGGGTGGTTGGTAAGGTGTTGCTATGGCATTTGGGATGTTATTAGCATGTTTTTAACATAAGCAAGTTACTAGCATGATTCTGCCATGGTTATCATGATTCTAGTATAATTGGCAAGGTACTAGCATGATTAACAAATTACTAACATGTTGGTAGCATGTTTCTAACATGTTTTTTATCATTATTAACATGTTAGCATTATGAACATGTTACTACCAAATTACTAGCATGTTTCTAACATGATTAACATGTTACTAACTTACTAGCATGTATAACAAGTTAATAGCATGCTGTTAATATACTAGCATGTTGCTAAAATGTTTCTACTATGATTAACAAGTTACTAACATGTTGGTAGCATGTTTAGCATGTTACTAAAATGTTGGCATGATTTTTTTAGCATTATTAGCATTCCATTAGCATGACTAACAAGTTAGCATGTTTCTAGCACGATTACCAAGTAACTAACATGTTATTAACATGATTAACAAGTTACCAGCATGTTGTTAGCATCCTTAGCATGTTACTAAAATGTTGGCATGATTTTTTTAGCATGATTAGCATGCCATTAGCATGACTAACAAGTTAGTATATTTTTAGCACGATTAGCAAGTAACTAACATGTTTATAGCATGATTAACATGTTATTAACATGATTAACAAGTTACTAGCATGTTGTTAGCATGCTTAGCATGTTACTAACATGTTGCCATTATTAGCAAGTTTCTAATATGATTACCAAAATACTAGCATGCTTCTAACATCATTAACATGTTACTAGCAAGTTACTAGCATGTTTATAGCATAGCAAGTTAATATCATGCCGTTAACATGATTAGCAATATACTAGCATGTCGCTAACTTGTTTCTACCATGATTAGCATGTTAGCTTGATTAACAAGTTACTAATATGGTGGTAGCATGATTAGCATGTTTCTAACATGCATTTTATTATGATTAGCATGTAATTAGCACAATGGCATTATTAACATGTTACTAAGTTACTAGCATGTATAACAAGTTAATATCATGCTGTTAATATAGCAATATACTAGCATGTTGCTAAAATGTTTC
The DNA here is from genome assembly GCF_049309525.1 of Garra rufa. Lineage (NCBI taxonomy): Eukaryota > Metazoa > Chordata > Actinopteri > Cypriniformes > Cyprinidae > Garra > Garra rufa. Next base: position 37,749,341 of record NC_133377.1, read on the forward strand.
TACCATGAATAACAAGTTACTAACATGTTGGTAGCATGTTTCTAACGTTTTAGCATGCCATTAGCATGTTGTCATGATTAGCATGTTACTAGCATGTTTCTAACATGATTAACATGTTTCTAGCACAATTAGCACGTTTCTAGCACGATTAGCAAGTAACTAACATGTTTATAGCATAGCTTATTACTAGCATGTTGCTAACATGTTTCAAGCATGATTAACATGTTATTAACATGATTAACAAGTTACCAGCATGTTATTAGCATCCTTAGCATGTTACTAAAATGTTGGCATGATTTTTTTTAGCATGATTAGCATGCCATTAGCATGACTAACAAGTTAGTATATTTTTAGCATGATTAGCAAGTAACTAACATGTTTATAGCATGATTAACATGTTATTAACATGATTAACAAGTTACTAGCATGTTTCTAACATGATTAACATGTTTCTAGCACAATTAGCACGTTTCTAGCACGATTAGCAAGTAACTAACATGTTTATAGCATAGCTTATTACTAGCATGTTGTTAACATGTTTCTAGCATGATTAACATGTTATTAACATGATTAACAAGTTACCAGCATGTTGTTAGCATCCTTAGCATGTTGCTAACATGTTTTTAATGATCAACATGTTAGGATGTTGCTAGCATGGCACATTACAAACATGATTTAGACAGACAGACATACAGACAGACTGATAGATTCACATTCACAGAAAATGGTATTGAAAAATAATAGTTGCTCTCGCAGAAAACATCTGTCAATTATTAGCATTTATTTGATGTATAATCCCAAATCTAAATACTCTTATTCATACTGTGACAAGCCAACATATATTTAAAGCTATGCTAGCCATTTGGTGCAAAAGTGATGAGCATAATTAATAGTATAAGAAAACTGTATTTAAAAAAGTGTTAAAGTGACTTTAACAATATCGTTTCTGTTCCACAGGCCAGGTTAGAGTTGATAATGGTGTTTTCCCATAACAGGTCCTAAATGATGAACTCAGAACACAATGCAATAGCCTACGTGCCGTTCTCCTGCAGTCTACCTGACCTGTTTATGGACTGTGATTAAGATTAAGCTGATGTACGTAAAATATAGTACTTTGATTAGGCTGCTGGCCTCGCTATGAGTAACTGTGGCAATCAGTCACAGCCCTGTCATAAAAAACATTCGGCTAGGACGTGAAAGGACACGATCCAGAATGCATCCATGCGTGCACCTTATGCAAACGCTTCAATCCAGCCTACGCAGGGCAAGGGCCTGTTTTGTATCCCCAAAAGAGATAAAAAAAAATTGTTTGTATTGCTTTCCAAAAGACTTTGACTTTAGAGTTTGATTTCTGAACTTTTGTGTTTTATAATAGTCTAAAATGAATAATCTTGTTTGCTAATGAATCTTTACTAAAGTGATGCACATGGTCTACAAAAACAACAAGGGAACGGCTTTCAGAGATTTTTGTCCTTTTTTTAAATTTCGAATGATATACAGTTGAAGCCAAAAGTTTACATACACCTTGCAGAATCTGCTAAATGTAAATTATTTGACCAAAATAAGAGGGATCATAAATGCATGTTATCGTTTTATTTAGTACTGAGCTAAAAAAGATATTTCACATGAATGACGTTTACATATAGGCCACAAAAAAAGTTGAATTTAAAAAAAATTACCCTGTTTAAAAGTTTACATACACTTGATCCTAAGTACTTTAATGTTACTTAAATGATCCACAACTGTTTTTTTTTGTTTATTGATAGTTGTTCACGAGCCCCTTGTTTGTTCCGAACAGTTAAACTGCCCTCTGTTCTTCCAAAAACTTCTTCATGTCCCACAAATTCTTTGGTTTTGCAGTATTTGTGTGTATTTTAACCATTTCCAACAATGGGGATTCATATGCAACTATTACAGAAGGTTCAAATGCTCACTAATGCTTCAGAAGGAAAAATTACGCATTAAGAGCTGGGGGTGAAAACTATTTGAATTTAAAAATATGGGTAAATTTGACTTATTTTATCTTCTGGGAAACACATATCTTCTGTAGCTCCTGAAAGGCAGTACTAAATGAAAAAAAAAAAAGATATTTAGGCAAAATAAGAAAAATGTAGACATCTTCATTTTGTTCAAAAGTTTTCACTCCTGGATCTTAATGCATAATTTTCAGTGAGCGTTTGAATCTTCTGTAATAGTTGCATATAAGTCCCTCAGTTATCCTTAGTGGGAAAAGATGGATCTCAAAATCATACAGTCAATGTTGGAAAGTGTTCAAATACACAAAAATGCTGAAAAACCAAAGAATTAGTTTGACCTAAAAGATTTTTTTCTGAAGAACAGCAGGCAACTACCACTAAGCAAAAAGAAAAAAGAAAAACACAGCTGTGGATCATTCAGGTAACTCAGTATTAAGAATCAAGTGTATGTAAACGTTTGAACGTGGTCATTTTTATAAATTCAACTTTTTTTTTTCTTTTGTGGACTATATGTAAACATCTTTTATGTGAAATATCTTATTCAGGTCAGCACTAAATACAAAATAACAGTCAATTTGTATAATCCTTATTTTGGTAAAATAATTATCATTTTGCAGATTCTGCAAGGTCTATGTAAACGTTTGACTTCAACTTTGGAGAAGTTTGTCAATATTAATGAAGGAAAATCTACATTTAAAATATGACAAGGGAAAGAAAACAAAACCAGGTCTGGACTAATAGTATCATATTGTTATATTCAAAACCTTGGCTCAATGCTGCACCCTACTGAGTGTAAGAAGAACTGCCAGACATTCCCAAAGTTAAGAGTAAAAAAAAAAACACAACAGAAATTTGTATAATATTAAAATAACTATTATGATTGGTCGCCCCCTTAAAATGCATACAAAACACTTATGGATTAAGGGATTCAAAAATTGTTTACCTGTTTATGAAAACACAATATGCTCTACATAAAAAAATGATAGATTTTTCTATAAAATTCAAGCAGTTAATTATTCACTAAATCATCCAGTGTTAAAAAGCATAGCTAAATGTAGATTAATGCACATATGGTGTCAGATTAAAATAAACAGTTAATTGTTTTGTTTTTCATGACTGCAGTCATTTTAACATTTTAAACATTGAAAACCCTGAGACCAGACATTCTAAATGCAATGGAAATTGCACTACAGCTTGTATTACACTAATGATCAGTGAATATCTGTTGATGATGATGATGATGATAGGAGCGAGGATCAAGAGGACACCGGCTTCTCACAGATCCAGGGCAAGGACATGTAGCAGGGTGCATCATACCAGCTCTTTATAGCCACACGGGTTAAAACATTTGTTTTTATCATGTAGCCACAGTCTTCATTAATATGGTTGTTGGGCTCGCCATCTTCCCAGAAACTGTGAAGGAAAAGAAGAGTTAAATAGTCCCAGCCGACCATAGCAAATTCAAGTGATGCTAAAACACATTTAATATACTAAGGTTAAAAACATTTCTCTTGTTTTTTATATTGTTTGTCTTAGTTTTTTTAAAGAGGATATTCCGTCGCCTTTATAAGGCTGTATCTGCATTCTGAGCAGTTTTGAGATATTATATATCCAAATACTTCAATAGGTAGAACCCTTGTTGTTTTCTTAAAAAAGGCCCAAAATATACAAAAGAAACATCACATAATGTAAATAGGCTGTCACAGAATAAGAATATGTGATAACTCAATTTTGACAAAGACGTCAGATAGAACCTTATAACTCCAAGGCGAAGATTGCATTTGGGCATTTTTTTATAGCCCACTTAATGTAACTGATTCTTGCACTCAAAAAAACTGTTGTAATTTTTTTTATATATAACCATTTTTCACTCTGGTTATTTTTATTGTACATTAATCAGGCTGTAATAAGACCTTAATATGACCACATAACTGCATAAAATAAAAATCATGTTTTCTGTAAATGTTTTTCCTTTAATAATTATATGTGTAAAGGGTAAACTATCAATTTCTGATTCTCAAGTAGTCACTAATATTAAAGAATGTCAAATTAAGCACCATTAAACACTGAGTATACACTACCAGTCTGCATTTATTTGAACCAAAATACAGCAAAAGCAGTAATATTGTGAAATATTGAAAAAATAACTGTTTTCTATTTGAATATATTTTAAAATGTAATTAATTCCTGTAATCAAAGCTAACTTTCAGCATCATTACTCCAGTCTTCAGTGTCACATGATCCTTCAGAAATCATTCTAATATGCTAATCTGCTGTTCAAGATTATTATTATTATCAATATTTTAAACAGTTGAGTAAATTTTTTCAGGATGTATAAAGATCTAAGAAAGATGTAAAGATCATTTATCTGAAATAAAAAGTCAGTATAAATATAATTATTGGGAAAGAAATTATAGAAATTAATAATTTTATTTAGCAAGAATGCTTTAAATTGATCAAAAGTGATGATAAAGACATTTATAATGTTATAAAAGATTTCTATTTCAGATCAACTTTGTTCTTCTGCACTTTTTATTCACCAAAGAAACCTGGAAAAAATTAACTCGGCTGTTTTCAACAGAATAATAATAATAAATGTTTTTTAGAGAAGCAAATCAGAATATTAGAAGGATTTCTGAAGGATCATATGACTGGAGTAATTATGCTAAAAAGTCAGCTTTGAAATCACTAGGATAAATTGAATTTGAATATATATATTTTAATAGAAAACAGTTATTTTAAATGGTAAAAATATTTACAAATTTTGCTTCAGATAAAAAAAAAAACAGGCTTGGTGAGCAGAAGAGAATTCCTTAAAAAAAAACATTTTAAAGAAATATAAATACTAAGAAAACTATTTTGTGCAAGATCCGCTTTTTCTGTTTTCCTTTATTATTATTATCATTTTTTTTAAAAAGAGGAAGAAGAGACAGGAAGGATGAGATGATTCAGTGTATCACCACAAGACCTTTACCCAAAAGAGAAATGAAAAAATATGACTCAGTAGTTTTAAGTCATGTGAAATGCATCACAGTCCTAAAGTGTGTACAAGACTCTGTAGTGTTTTGACTTGTAAAGATTTTAAAACTGATCTTCTTACCCTCCAACCAGTTTAGTTCCGTCCACCCAGTACCAGTCGTCTTCTACTTTTTCATCACTTATGCCAAACCAGTAAGCGTTCCAGTATCCACGGGGCAGCAGGTTCCATATGAACGTCTATATCGGGTCAAGAGGTCAAATATCAACAAAATCAGTCAAAAAACGTTAGGAGTCCATTTAAAGGCTCATATGTTTCAACTAGGATCCCTTCCTCTCCATATTCCATGCCAATAGTCAATGTTACTCGAGGTCATTAGATGTCCAGCAAATAAACACACAACATGATATAAATGTGAACGACAGAGCAGTCTTTACCTGTTCTTCAGCTGTAAGGATGATAGCCAGATGTCCTCCTTGTCGCTTGCAGTACGCCTGACTGTCCGACCAGCTCCTTTTGTATTCTGAGACGTAATAGCAGCTGCCGTTAAAGTGCAGCCATTCTTCAGGACAGGGACTCGTTGTTGGTAATAGAGTGGGTTGTGGTGGAGGGGTTGCCTCTAAAAAAACATTGCATTTCGATGTTATGAAATGCAATAGATATTGTTTGTTGCTAGCACAAATGCACGCACTTGCACCTCACTAACCAAGCTCAGCGATTTTGTTCTTCAACTGCGTCCGTTCTTTCTCCAGTTCACTCTTTTCTCTCTTCGCAGCCTGCAGTTCTTCAGTCAGAGCCGTGACATTAGCGCAGCCCTTCTGCATGTGCGATTCGCTGGATGCCGTGCTGGACGGGGAATCCTGGTCAGATGAACGTGCCTTAACTAAAACACAAGAAAAGAAATGAAAGCAGATGTGGGTTAACAACAGGATATAATCAGAAACGGGATTTCAAGGAATGAAGACTCAAGGATTCAAAGATTCTTTTTATTCTTCTTCCGCTTTGGTAGTCTATGGCTGCCCATAGATCCGCTTGCGGGATAGGTATGAAATTTGGCACACAGGTAGAGGACAGTCTCAATATCAACCATAGCAAATTTGGAGTCTCTAACTCAAACTCTCTAGTGCCACCAATAGGCCAAAAATGGGCAAATGGACATATTTCCACAATGCTTTAGCAGATTCAGACCAAACTTTGGACGTTACACATAGCATGATCTGAGGGCACATAAGTACTTTCGAAACAGTGCCACCTACTAGTCAAAAGATATTAAAAAAAAATATCAGTTTGACCAAAAATCAAGAGTGATCTTGTTAGATTCAACAAATTTTCCAATTTTGTCATCCATTTTGAGTGTGGACCATTTCAAATTTTGTAGTAAAACACTGCATCTTTCAAATGCTTTAACATATTGTTAAGAACGCTTGCAAGAAAGTTATTCAATTTGGCACACAGGTAGAGGACAGTCTCAATGTTAACCATAGCAAATTTGGAGTCTCAAACTTAAACTCTCTAGCGCCACCAATAGGCCAAATTTGCTAATTTAAAATTCTGAAAAATATATTTTGAGCTGTGAGGTTCAAGGAAATTTTTCCTCTGATTCCTTGGCTCATGCTGTGTCGAATGCATACCAAAATTTTAATATCTGTGAGTCAAGACTATTAGCGAAAAAATCTACTTTTCCAAAAACGTCTGAGACGGTTTGTACGATTTTCAGCATTCATCTTCAGACAATGCTGGCAAAAAGTTATTAAATGCTTTTTGATATACCAAACAGTTTTCATCAATTTGATGAAACTCGCTCAAAAATGGACATATTTCTGCAATGCTTTAGCGGATTCAGACCAAACGTGTTATACCTAGTATGATCTGAGGGCACATGAGAACTTTTGGAACAATGCCACCTACTGGTCAAAAGATATAAAAATGTAATTTTTGCTGATATTTTCTAAACAGTTTGATCAAAAATCAAGTGATCTTGTTAGATTCAGAGTAGCATACCGAATCAGACAACAAATTTTCCAATGTCAGCCATTTTGAGTGTGGACCATTTCAAAATTTGTAGTAAAATACTGCATCTTTCAAACATTTTCACATATTGTTATGAACGCTCGAAGGTTGTCAAAAAAGTTATGAAATTTGGCACATGGATAGAGGGCAGATTAATCATTAATCACAGCAAATTTGGAGTCTCTAATTTAAGCTTTCTACCAACAGGCCAAATTTGCACTCATGTTTCTGCTAATAACCTTTGAACCATAAGGTCTAACAGCAAATTTTTTTTTCTTCTGATTCCTTGGCTTAAAAATTTTAATTTCTAGGTTTTTCACAATTAAAAATTTTCCGTAATATCTACTTTTTTGAACTCCGTTTTTTCACCAAAATTGGCTTGGATCATTTTCAGACAATACTGGCAAAAAGTTATTAAAAGCTTTTTGATATACCAAACCGTTTTCGTAAAGCACACAAACAAATTTGACAAAGCTCATAATTAACCACAGAAAATTTTGAGTCTCTAACTCAAACTCTTTAGCGCCACCAACAATTTGCACTCATGTTTTTGCTAATAACTTTTGAACCTTAAGGTCTAAAAGCTAAATTCTCCTTTTTCAGATTCCTTGGCTCATTCAGAGTTGAATGCATATGAAAATTTTAATTTCTATGGTCAAGATTTTGTACAATTTAGAATTTTCTGAAATATTTACTGTTTCGAACTCGTCCTAGACAGTTTGTCCAATTTTAATCAAAATTGACCACGCTGGCAAAAAGTTATCAAAAGCTTTTTGATATAACAAACTATTTATCATAAAACTAAAACAAATGTTCCATAAAACACGTAAAATGCATAAAACGAATTTGACGAAGTTAATGCAAAAAAGAATGTGAGGCTACATCTTTGCAATGTTTTCACGGATTCACACCAAACTTGATACGAGTTTTACCAAACATGACCTGAGGGCACAGAGTAGTTTCAGCACAACACCACATACTAGTCAAAATACATAAAAATCTGTCATTTTTCCAAACAGTTTGACCAAAAATCATAAATGCTCTCATTAGATTTGGAGTAGCATACAGAATAAAACAATATCAACTTTTTCTACGCCAGCTATTTTAAGCATGGACCATTTCGAATTTTGTAGTAAAATGCTGTATCTTTCAAAAGCTTTAACATATTGTGAATCTTACAGAATCGCTTGCAGGAAAGTTATGAATATTGGCACACTGATAGAGGACAGTCTCATCATTAACCACAGCAAATTTGGAGTCTCTAAATCAAACTCTCTAACACCACCAACAGGCCAAATTTGCACTTGTGTTTTTCTGCTAATTCTTTTTTCTTTTGTTTCATTGGCTCATACAGAGTTGAATGCATACAAAATTTTAACTTCTATGGTCAAGATTTTTCATAATTTCCGAAATATATACTTCTTCAAACTCGTCCTAGACAGTCCAATTTTCACCTAAATTGGCTCAGATCATCTTCAGACCATGCTGGCAAAAAGTTATCAAAAGTTGTTTGATATACAAAACCATTTTTCGTAAAACACCCTAACAAATTTGATGAAGTTTGTGCAAAAAAAGGACATTAGGCTATATCGCCACAACGCTTTAGCAGATTCTGACCAAACTTGGTATGTGTTATAACAAGCATGACCTGTGGGCACATACTGTAAGTAGTTTCATAACAGCACCACCTACTCGTCAAAAGATATCAAATATTGACCTTTCTGCTTTATAACTTCTAACCAGTTCGGCGAAAAATCCTAAGATTACTCGTAACCTAATTGCTGCTTGCATATTTTTTCAGTTTTACAAATAATTACAATGAAACTTAAATTAATGCATTAAATTAAACGCGAAATTTCAAAATAGGAAGAAAAATAATTGACAGGAATTTTTCACAAGAAATGTACGTTTTTAGCAACCAAACTGTCATTTTTACATTTTTATATTAACATTTCCATAACGCATCAAGTTTCCTTGTATATTTACAACAACAGCTGATAAGCAACCTGCTGAACTTGTATAATATATGTAATCAAAATGGAAAATGTAATGAATTAAATCGATTTATGCAAATCAGAATCAAATCAAATTAATTATATTATAATGTCCAGATATACTTGTTAAATACATTTACAGTCATGCAAGTGAGAAAGAAGAAGTACCACTGTGAACACTTGTGACCACCAGGATCATGAGTAAGATGAGGCAGAAGGCAGACAGGCATGCTGTTGCCACCTTAAAGGGATCTTGGCAAAACGGCTTTCCTCTTTTATCTGGGTTCTGAAATACTGAAAAGAAACAACTTGATTTACAATATAGCAATTGCATAAAAACTGGCAAATGTAAGAATGTACAGTACAGACCAAAAGTTTGGACACACCTTCTCATTCAAAGAGTTTTCTTTATTTTCATGACTGAAAATTGCAGATTCACACTGAAGGCATCAAAACTATGAATTAACACATGTGGAATTATATTTAATTCTATAAAATATTTAATTATATATATACTATATATATATACTATATATACTTCTGCACAACACAACTGATGGTCCCAACCCCATTTATAAGGCAAGAAATCCCACTTATTAAACCTGACAGGGCACTCTGTGAAGTGAAAACCATTTCAGGTGACTACCTCTTGAAGCTCATCAAGAGAATGCCAAGAGTGTGCAAAGCAGTAATCAAAGCAAAAGGTGGCTACTTTGAAGAACCTAGAATATGACATATTTTCAGTTGTTTCACACTTTTTTGTTATGTATATAATTCCACATGTGTTAATTCATAGTTTTGATGCCTTCAGTGTAAATCTACAATTTTCATAGTCATGAAAATAAAGAAAACTTTGGTTCAAAGGTGTGTCCAAACTTTTGGTCTGTACTGTATGAGTTTACACAATGAACAAATAAAGAATGTTTACACACAATTTCTTTGACAAGAAATGTAAACCTTTGAAATCTTTAGGGAATACACATGGCCCATTTCAGTGAATCATTTACAGTATTTTGTCAGGTTAATTTAAACACTGAGGGTATTGATCAGTACAGTACTTCATCCAATAACAGTGGATGGGTGTAGAGCTGGAGTTTTTTAGCATAAAACCTCATGAACACTTTAACAACAGCTGCATCAGAGGTTGAAATACTATCCAAAAAAAGGTACTAATGTTCACATTCATGAATGTAATCATGTAAGAATCAAGAGTTGAAGAGCAAATATCATTCAGATAGTGACTATCAGAGTGCATGGGTTTAACGCAATGTCTATGGTGGTTAAACTCTTGGAAAAAAATTAATGGAAGCTGGAAGCATGTTTTTGTGCCCAAAAATGATATATCTGATGCAAATGTGTATGCAACCAAACATTTTCCTAACAAGGATCGGAGAAACATGGGTCTCATTACACAATGTAAATGTAAACATTAAGTTAAAGAGACAGCACATGCTGTGATTGTCATACCTGAGTATCGCACTTCTGGACCGCTGCAGTCATCGTCAGGTCCATCGATGAGATTGCTGTGCATTCCCTCTCCGTTTCTAGACATTGCTCACGTTTGCACACTTCCACAAAAATAAAACGCTCTGGAGTCTGTCTGTCCACTGGAGTGTTTGCTCAACCGCAGGGGTGTTTTAAAGCGAGGTTGTGTCCGTGTGATGAACGATGTGGATTGGTTGACACTGCAGTTCTTTGTATCTCATGACAGAGATCCAGATGTTTGAAGTCATGAGCAAATTTCTCAAAAGTGCATTGAGTTTTTGTGCCGTTTTCTGTAAATCAGCTTATGACTCACGCTGACTCTGATCATTACACAATTCCATTTGTTTTAATGATTGATTAGCCACTGAGATAATGTTTCATGTTTGTATTTTTTCTGAAAGTTCTGTTTATATGTAGGATGTTGAACGATGCCCCCTTAAAGGTACAGTTTACTCAAAAAATGGACAACATTTTTCCCCCCTTACGTCGTTTCTCATGACTGAGTTTCTACTGTGAAACACATGTTGGTAACAAACGTTTACCATGTGTCCCATTCACTTCTATAGTACGGAGAAAAATACTATGGAGGTCAATGGGACCTGAAATTGTTTGGTTACCAGCAGGGCTGGAAATGGAGGAGGACGCGAAGGGGACGGAGTGTGGGGAGTGAATTTCGAGGGAGGACGGCGTTTCTGTTTCAACTGGTTAGGTTTATTTAGAAATTAAAGGGATTTATCTATTTTATCCATTCAAAATACTACGATCCCAGTTCTGCACATTAACGTATCGCGCAATATACCAATGTTTCGCTGCGCAATGCCGTCTTTTGCCAAACATGTTTACATGGTTTGCACTCTCGTGTGCCCTTACTACTTGTTACTTGTTGTGTTTTTCATTTTATATATTATGTTTATTTGTATTTATTAATTTTTTTTAAATTCTACCTTTGCATTTAATGTTACTGTTTGCATTTAATGTTACTTGTATGCACCATGGGTCTGAGAGTAACGCAATTTCAATTCTCTGTATGTCCTGTACATGTGGCAGAATTGACAATAAAGTTGACTTTGACTTTGACTAACTGCAGAAAGCCGCCAATAGAAATACGGTGAGCGTCCTACTCCACACAGACACATCTCTTGAAAGTAGACTGCAGTTTTTGTAATTAATTATAACAAACTAAGTGTAGAGACGAAGTAAAAAATAGATTCAGTATGCAGTGAGAGCTTCATTAATTAAAATGCAAGTTTGTGAAAACGCGATGAAGACAAGTGACAGTTTTTAATGATTATATAAAGGGGAGTCTGCAAAAGTGAAATTTAATTTATTCAACAGTTTTATACATTTTTGATTTTCTCCAAAAGTTAATAGGTGACTTACATTTTAGGAACATTGTTGTCTGATTTCGTCAACAAAAAAAATTTCCAAACAAAGCCACAGCTGAGCCGCTGAGCATCTATAGTCTTTGACACAGCGCTGTTTTATTTACAAATGAAACTGCGCTTTTGAACGAATCGATTTAATGAATTATTCAGTCACAAAGACTTTGACTTACTGCCACCTACTGGCGGTTCCAGTTTCATTTTTAAGTATAAATTAAGTCATTTAAATTATTTGAATTAATATATTCAAAACTTAGAAATCTAAACATATGAAAGCTTTAGGGAATACACATGGCCCATTTCAGTGAATCATTTACAGTATTTTGCCAATTAAGTTAACTTAAAAGCTGAGAGTATTGATCAGTGCTTCATACAATAACAGTGGATGGGTGTAGAGCTGGGGTTTTTAAGCATAAAACCTCATGAACACTTTAACAACTGCTGCATCTGAGGTTGAAATACTATCCAAAAAAGGTATTGAATGTTCACATTAAGGAATGTAAGAATCAAGATTTGAGGAACAAATATCATTTAGCTAGTGAATATCAGAGAGCGTGGGTTTTATGTCTATGGTGGTTAAACTCTTGAATGAATGGAAGCTGGAAGCATGTTTGTGTGCCCAAAAATTATATATCTGATGCAAATTAGTATGCAACCAAACATTTACCTAACAAGGATCAGAGAAACATGGGTCTCATTACACAATGTAAATGTAAACATTAAGTTAAAGAGACAGCACATGCTGTTACTTACATTTTAGGAACATTGTTGTCTGATTGTGCTGTTTCGTCAACAAAAAAAGTTCCAAACAAAGCCACAGCTGAGCCGCTGAGCATCTATAGTCTTTGACAGGGCGCTGTTTATAAATGAAACTGCTTTTGAACGAATCTATTTGTGACCCTGGACCACAAAACCAGTCATAAGGTAAAATTTTACAACACTGAGATGTATACATCATATGAAAGCTCAATAAATAAGCTTTCTATTGATGCATGGTTTGTTAGGATAGGACAATATTTGAAAATCTGGAATCTGGGTGCAAAAAAATCTAAATACTGAGAAAATCACCTTTAAAGTTGTCCAAATTAAGCTCTTAACAATGCATATTACTAATCAAAAATTACATTTTAATATATTTGCAATAGGAATTTTACAAAAAATCTTAATGGAACATGATCTTTAGTTAATTTCCTAATGATTTTTGGCATAAAAGAAAAAACAATAATTCTGACCCACACCATGTATTTTTGGCTATTGCTACAAATATACACCAGCGACTTAAGACTGGTTTTGTGGTCCAGGGTCACATTTAATGAATTATTCAGTTACAAAGACTTTGACTTACTGTCACCCACTGGCTGTTAAAGTTGAATTTTTTTAAGTATAAATTGAGTGATTTAAATAATTTGAAATAATATATTCAAAACTTTATATTTAAAACAATAATCTCATAACATTGTCATTATGAAATGCATTCATACCACCTCTGTGTCTTGTCAAAAATTCTGTAAATATTTCATAATGCCACATTTAAGCTCTCCTGCGCCATGCAAAGACGAAATGTTGATGCTGATTTCATTTAACATTTAACTTATTCAGCCTGATTGTATCTTATTATTTAATAGAATTTATTGTTTAATTAAACTTTTTGATACGTTTATAAATCTAAATTTTTGGCACAAAAGACGACATACATTAACAAAGTTAGAAAAATGGCATTACAAAGGTTTAAAAAAATATTTAAGGAGTCAAATATCACCTTAGAATGGGAAGGTTCATTTATGTGAAACGGGCCAATTAGAGACCTTTCATTTTAATTAAACACAGGGGGTCATTAGCCTAATAATGCTCACATGAAAATTCACACACAACTTATCTTTAATCGCAGGTGCCTGTCTTAATATACAAGAAGGGTTAAAGGAAATGTGAAATAAGTTGTTAATAAATGTTATTATTATAATTATAAAGGTTATTAAAGGTTTTAATAATTAAATGCATCCGGAAGGTAATCTAAACCAGTGAATTTTGGCCATTTCCACCACTGGTTACCAGCAATTCTTTAAAATATTCTCTTTTGTGTTCCACATAAGAAAAGGTCTTCACACAGACATGAGGGTGAGTAAATGATGACAGAATTTTCACGTTCGTAAGACGCCACTATCTGAATCTATTCTGAATACAAATAACAATTTCTTAAAACCCTTTGTTGACATAGCGACCTGCTTTTGATAGTTGCTGACTGCTGCTATTTTTGATTTCTTCACTGTTGAAACTTTGCATTGGCTAGTGAGAAGTATATATATATATTGAAATATACTAAAAAATAGCAGTTATTATGTTTTAAAAGAGCAGAACTTACATCCTCACTTTATCTTACTCCATATTTCCTAGCAGGAAAATTCGCTCCACCATTGCTGGTTTGCAGCCGTTCTCTGTCATCTAGTTACAAAGTTGGGTTTCAGCTGCATACCTGAACTAATCGATACAGGTAATCACTAATTAAAACTATAATTAGGAGGTTCAATAGCCTAAGTAATTAATCGATTTTGCGAATCTATCGCGATTAACTAAGAAAAATAAAAATGGCACAAAAATGTGTTTGAAATTTGTAATTCTTTGTTTCTGTAAAACAAAAAATATTTTGTAAACACTGTAAACGTTTCAGTTATTTTCATGTCCTTACAATAGAAGTCAATGGGGTCTAATGTGATTCAAATGATCTTCTTTTGTGTGCAGATAAAAAACTGAACGACATAAGAAAGAGTAAACGATGTAAGGAAGACGTTTATTTTGGGTGAGCTATTGATTTAATACAGTATCAACATACAGGTTTGAGATCTATCGGGGGATTCATGACTGAAGCAATAGGCAGTGCTGATATAAAATAAACCATTATAGATTTTTACCACTAGATGGAGGCATATACATGCTCCAAAACAACCAATGGTTAGGGCTTTCAATCTTACCCAAGAAAGGGACAGCATTGTTACGACGCAATTTGTAGGGCCAAGAAACGTCTCTTTAGGAGAAAACTCACCCAAACTTAAAGTCATATGATAGCTTTATGTGAGAAACAGACTGATATTTATGTAATTAGTAATAGATAATCAACTTTTATGCTACAGATCAGTAGTTTATATAAAAAAAGTGTAATTTAAGGGGCCCTATGCCATCTTTAAGTTTAAACAGTGCTTTTGTTTTCTCAATTATTTATTTTGGGAGACAATTTATCATGCATTTTCAGCTTTACAATTTTGCAGATTTACAATATAAAACTGTGCCAAACCAAACTTTCAAAACTAAGTGTTTTGCTTCTTATCAATAAACCACACTGTGCCTGCAGATATAAAGGCTGCTCTTGTGGTAGCAATGTCAGACCGAGGCGAGAGCGGAATTGTGGGTAGCGGGGCTGTTAGTGGAGGAAGCTACCATTTTGCATCTCAGATTGATATATGCAAGCCACGATTACTTATATTAATTGGTCACATACACCAACATACTGAAACTAACATGCGTATATTACCTTAACATATAACACCGTAATTACCTAACA
Source organism: Garra rufa (assembly GCF_049309525.1). NCBI lineage: Eukaryota > Metazoa > Chordata > Actinopteri > Cypriniformes > Cyprinidae > Garra > Garra rufa. The sequence goes on from NC_133377.1 coordinate 37,764,718, forward strand.
AAAAAAAAATAATAATAATTTTTTGACTTAGTTACTTTTATTCAACCAGCAAGTTTTTTTTTTGTTTTTGTTTTTTGACCGGAAATGGCACAGGCTTCTCCCAAAAGATAATAAGACAATGTACAAGAGGCATCATTTATTTACATTTGAACAAAAAGTGGCACGTCCAAAATTGTTCATACCATTTGCAAACTGTCACAGTCTATGGGAAAATCCAAAGTTCTATACCATTCCAAATGGTCCAAGCTGCTCTAAAGCATCCTAATTACCCTGATTCATTGTGAACAGCTGTTTTAATCAACTCAACAGGTGAAAAACAGAAGCTCTCTGCTGTTGTTTTGTGGACAGTCATGGCTAATACAAAAGAGCTCACTGAGGACCTGTGGCTGCTCACAAATCAGGAAAGGGCTATAAGACCATATCTAAATGTTTTGAAGTTCCAGTGGCTACAGTGCAAAGTATTATTAAAAAATACAAGATGTTCCGCACTGGAACTCGGAAGCCAAAAGTGACACCTGTGCTGGCCAGGAGGATAGTGAGAGAGGTAAAAAAAAAAAGGAATCCAAGCATCACCACCAACAAGGCCATCCTGATGAATCTGGGCTCTGCTGGTGGCAACATCTCAAGGCAGACAGTCCAACAGACACTGCACACCGCTGGGTTCCATGGACGCAGACCAAGGAGGGCACCACTTCTCCAGATAAGGCACACAAAAGCCTGCTTGGGCTTTGCAAATGCTCATCTGGACAAAGATGACTTCTGGTATTCTAACGATGTAGCCTTCATTTGGCGTAAAAAAATGAGAAGCCTTCAACCCTAAGAACACCATCCCCACTGTCAAAAATGGTGGTGGGAACCTAATGTTTTGGGGGTGTTTTTCAGCCGGTGGACCAGGGAACCTAATCACAGTAAACAGCATCAAGAAAAAGGAGCAATACATCAAAATTCTCAACAACAACATCAGGCAGTCTGCAGAGAAACTTGGCCTTGGGCACCAGTGGACATTTCAGCACGACAACGACCCAAAACACACAGCAAAAGTGGTGAAGAAATGATTAGCAGACAAAAACATTAACGTTTTGCAGTGGCCCAGCCAGAGTCCTGACTTAAATCTAATTGAGAATCTGTGGAGGGAGCTAAAGATCAGGGTGATGGCAAGGAGACCCTCCAACCTGAAAGAGTTGGAGCTCATCGCTAAAGATGAATAGGCAAAAATGCATGGTCAGCAATTATAGGAGGCGTTTGATTGCTGTAATATTGAGAAGGGTATGAATAATTTTGGACGTGCCACTTTTTGTTCAAATGCAAATAAAAGATGAGTAATAATTTTTTCCACAATGATGCCTCTTGTACATCGTCTTATTATCTTTTGGGAGAAGCCTGTGTCATTTCCAGTCAAAAAACAAAAAAAACAAAAAAATTGCTGGTTGAATAATTGTAACTTTAATTCAGAATTTGGCAGGGGTATGAATAATTTCGGGCTTGACTGTATATATATGTTTGTTTTATACCTGGTGGGCCCTACTCATCTCATTTACTGATTACGATATGCTAACTACAACTAAATACCAGGGGGAGTCATATACAGATCAAATAAGCAAAACCATGAGAGCAATGATTACCAACTACAAACAATTAAGCATACCTTGGTTTTTTAAGTCTTTATGGTGGAACAGCTCCGGTTACAACTGCAGAAGGACATCAGAGCTACAAAAAAAAAAAAAAAAAAAAAAAACCTGCAAAATGATCATGAGCAGCTCTCTATTGAATGTAATCAGTGCAATAAACAAATTAACAAGCTGACAACACATTTTACTGAACGCCAAATTGAAATGGAAAACACCAAGAAAAAGAAATAGGTGATCATCAGAGGAAAGACCAGCAAAGTAAACTACCACCACCCATCACCACCAAAAAACCTTCCAGTGCTCCCTCCTATACCTGGTGAAAATGACCATTTAAAGTTGACTTTACCCACATTTGGAGGCCCATCCGATGATGCTGATCTGCAGTGGCTCAGGTAAAAGAGTAACAAAATGAATTTGACAAGTAGAATTAATATTTGTAAATTGAATTGAATTTTTCATTTATGTGAAAAGCTGAATGTTTCGATGTGCACACAATCAAAACAAAACGTGTAAAATTACATTCACATAAACAAAAAGACAGACACGTCTACCACATTTGCACTTCAGTTTCACTAGAAAACCACAAGTCAGCATTTCAGGCATGTGATCAGCCAAAAAAAAAGGAAGGTCGGTCACACAATACCACCCCACCTCCTCCCCTCCCTTTACTTTAACATTTGACACATTTTACATTACAAACAAAGCATGCCAACAGTTTAATGAAAGTTAACCATTTCCTTTTTTTTTTTTTTTACTTTTTATTAAACATATTCATTCATTAATTACAAACTGATTATCTGCTCAAATCACATAAGACATGCAAAGATTTTTGCATGTATATTAGACAGTAAAGCTCAGAATTTTAGTTCAGATTGATAAATTTAGTGCTTAGGTTTATGCACTGACAACTTAATGCAAAAAAAATTATTTCCTAGATTTTCAATGTCCTGTTTTTTTTTGTAATTAGACGAGTTTTGGATCAAATTTAATAGTTTTAAAGTAATAGTTTTTGATTGTGTGTAAAAACTACATTCATGATTTAACTGTGCTTTATTATATGCTGAATAAACATTCAAGACATTCTGTAGAAGTTATCAGTTTTAATATTTCAAAATACATTTAGCTTCATACAGTGGTAATTCCAACAAGACTTGACTTGGTTTTGAAGCTCAGGGACTTGTGAACATGTCTGCTTCACACTGATAGATCACGCCAAACAGAAGTTTAGCCAAGTGGTACCTGCCCAAAATGAATGTGACATCAGACAGTTTGTATTCTGCTTTCTTTAGTGTGCTGGTTTCACATATTTTTTTTAAACAAAAGCCACATAGACTGAGAGTATAGGTTCAGAAGCTGTATAAAATCAACCTGACCTCAAAGAAGGACTTCCCTAAAACTTCTACCTACTAAAATGAGCTGAGACGGACCTCAGAGCAAAACAGAGGAACAGATTTATCTTTTAAAAACAAACAGCAACTACTCAATGTTAAAAATATAGTTCACCTACAAACTAAATTTTTGTCTGAATTTTTTTTACATGCAGTTACAACTAAAGGGGACTGAAGCTTTCAAGCTTTTCAAATTACATAACTGCAAGTTCAAATAGTAAGAAATAAAGCTCATATGACTTATGCACTATATTCAAAAACGTCTGAATCCAAATGTTTGCTTTGTGAGAAACACTGAAATTCTGTCATCATTCACATTTTGTAAATGAAACAGTCAAACTGGTTTTGTGAACCAGAACAAAGTATTTATTAAAAAGTTCTTTTGAACATATTAAGAGCTAGATTGTAAGATTTTTGTGTATGAAATTTAGATTCAGAATAACTGAAGTGAGAATCGCAATGCATTATATCTGTCTAATTGTATTTTGTGGTCCCCAAAAGTGCCTCTCAATCAGTGGTGAGTAGATGACTTACATTATTAAAATAACAATCAAAATAAAACAATAAAACTAGGGATGCTCCGATTCACCTTTTTTGCCTCCGATACAGATACCGATACCTAGGGTTTGATATCGGCTGATTACAGATACAGATCCGATACCTTTTTTTTTCTTTAAATGTAGAATTTATATATCTCTGTGTTTGGAACTGATAATCATTATAATCATTATTTCACACTGTTTCAATGACTGTTTCATTATTAAGAAAAATAAAATAATAAATCTGAAAAAATATATGTATATTTTAGGGGTGTGACGAGACACTTACCTCACGAGACGAGATGAGACACGAGACTGGGTTCACGAGAACGAGACGAGATTTTTTAACTTTTTTAAAGAAATATATAGGGAAAATTTTTTATTTTTATTCAACTGAAAAACACAAAATGCATGTGCATTTTGATATGAGTGTGTACTTTATGAAATGAAACTTCTATTTTAATGAACTACATGCTTTAATAAACATGTAAACTAAAGCTGCATGATTCTGGATAAATTGAAAATCACAATTTTTTTTAAATAAATTGGAGATCACGATTCTCTCATGATTCTAAAGAAAAAAAGACTAAAAATCTAAACAAAATTACAATTTACTAGTGGTTCTGACAAAATATTCATTGCTTAAATCTTAAAAAATATATTCAAACTAAATTAAAAAAAAAAATTAAGGAGTCAGTGTATCAATTAATAAAGACTTGTTTCACTATTGCAATCAAAAAGTGTTTATACCTACACTATAAACTTTTATCCTAGTAATAATATCATTTAATAAGGCAACAACATATGATAGGACAAAACAAATACAGTGCGGCACGAAGCACTTACAATATGCGCATCCAGTGTGCAAAATTATCAAAGGTAAAAAATGATATAAATACTGTTCAGTTTCTCACAAAAATCATGTTGATTTTTTTCTTAGGACATCAATGTATCGTCACGAGCCGCAGGGTGTAATTTGGATTTGTCTGTGCATGTTTTTTTTTTTACTTTCAAAGGTTTGGTGCCCATCCACTGCCATTAAATCACTAACAGACTGCAGCGGTTTGAGTTAAAAATCTTTGTTTGTGTTCTACTGAGGAAACAAAGTCACCTACACCTTGGATGCCCTGGGGGTAAGCAGATAAACATCACATTTTCATATTGGGTGAACTATCCCTTTAACTGCATTAGTTTGCTATCAACGGCTCAAATGTCGTTACTAGGTCTAAAATGACGTTTTGGAACTAGCAACGAAGCTTAAGAAATTAATCCTACTCACAATAGCATTTTAAGGACAAAAGCGGGACAAATGTCTTGAAATATAACATCTGGTCGATGTCTTGAGGTGTGGTAACTGTGTGTGTAACACCACCTCGGGTGTACATTATTTTCTAAGAATTCAACGGCCCGTCGTTAATTATTCCTTACCGATAATGCTTTTATATGGCTTAACGGTAACAGAATAATACGCACAATATCGGATTTGGATCGGCCCTCTATGACCGATTCCCGATCCGACGAAGCATGGCAGTATCGAAGCCGATACCCGATATGAATATCGGATCGGAGCATCCCTAAATAAAACACTTGAACACTTGAAAAAACGAACCAATGTCAGAGAATATGCAAATGTGTTTATTAAATCTTAAAATACTTCAAGTAAATGCATTTGGTGAAAAAAGTTTGGATTACATATAAATAAGGAATACCTTAAAGTGTAAAAGCATTTTAAAGTGTAATATAATCTAATTACAAGTACTTTGTCTTTGGAATCCGATTACGTAATCCAGATTACATGTATAGAGTTATTACCAGCACTGCTCTCAATACGCTTTTCCACATTTTAGCTTGCTATTTTACAAAATATGCAAGAACATCATCGTTTGCATGATCAGTGATTTCCTAAAAATGGTTTGTCATGATCAGTTTATCATTAATCACTCTGATTTGAAAAAAAAAAAAAAAACATTTTTAATAGTGGACTGTATGTATTTGCATTTACTCAAACTGCTGTTATAGTAGTAGAAACAATGTACAATACAACTTCCGTTGTATTCAAAGCATCAGTATATGACTTTAGGCTTCTGACTTACCCAGAACAGACACCACAGCAACTGGTGAGGAAACGTAGCGGTTGGTCTTCGTGTTGTAGGCCACACAGCTATAGTTTCCACTGTGTTTTCCCTCTATATTGGTAATGGTAATGATGGCTTGGGACTGTGTGGCCTTCTGAGGCATCTTTATCCCATTAAACATCCAATGGAGCTTTGCGGGAGGGTCCGACTGGGCTGAGCATGTAAGTGTTAAGTTAGAGCCTTTCATAAGGAAAGCATCTGTTGGAGTCTGTGTCATGACGACTTTCTCTGGGCCATCTAGATAGACATGGAAGAAAGTGATGATGAAAAAGAGGCAAAAGCAAAGGTTTATTAAAGAACTTGCAATTATTTTTTGATACCTTTAAGATTGAAGCCTTAAAACCTCTCATTTGTTTTTTTAGGGAATGCAATTCTAGTTTCCATAAGCTTAACAAGAAATAGTTTTCACTAAAAGAACATAAAATGTTGTCACATTAAACCATTTCGATAATTTATCAAGATTTCACATATGACATCTTTAAATGAAGATGTATTTTGAATATAATGATATGGCTAGAGTTTCAATCTAGGCAAATTAATCTTATTTCATTAACCTTATATTTGTTTTTAGAAAAAAAAAAAGATAGTCTAAGACTCGAGAGATTCTGCTGCAATGCATTTATTTCATGACCAATGTAGCATAGCATCAGTATTTTATTTTCAGAATTGCTTATTAATGCTGTGTTGCGGTAAATGTAGTAACAGGTAGCGGCAGTAACTCAACAAGTGCAACCATTTCACATCATCAAAATAATGGTGCCCCCCATAGTCCAAAAAATGTATAAAACAATGTGGATTTTTTTTAAATAACGTAAATCTTTCATGGGTTTTATTACATATCAGGGCTCGACATTAAGCCTTGATCATTATTTAATTGCAATTCTTACATTTTATCAATACATTTAGTTAGAATAGCTTCAACTGATGCAACCTTAATATTGTCCGCTATCAGTCACCAGTTAAACTGAAAGTAATAAAATTAGAATAATTCTCACCAAAGTTTTGATGCTGCCCTAGTTATAGTTTGTCACTGATGTTTTAATCAGACTACCTTCATAAAATCCACTTGTACTGGACAAGTATTAATGTTGATCCCTGCTATATACAGTATCTCACAAAAGTGAGTACACTCCTCACATTTCAGCAACCATGTTAGTATATCTTCTTAAAAGACAATACTATAGAAATGAAACTTGGATATATTTTAGTCAATGTGCAGCTTGTATAGCAATAAAGATTTACCTGAAAATTACTCAATATACAGCCATTATTGTCAAAATAGCTAGCAACAAAAGTGAGTACACACAAGTGAATTTGTCCAAAGTGTCAATATTTTGTGTTTGGACCATTGTTATCTGGCACTCCCTTAATCATTCTGGGCATGGAATTGACCAGAGCTGCACAGGTTGTTGTTGGGATTCTCTTCCACTCCACATGGTGGTTACCCTCCTTCCACTTGAGGATGCCCCACAGCTGCTTAATAGTGTTCAGGTCTGGAGACATACTTGGCCACCTTATCACCTTCAGCTTCCTCAGCAAGGCAGTTGTCATCTTGGTGGTGTTTTGGGGGTCGTTATCATGTTGGAAACCTAGTTTCTGAAGGGAAGGCATCATGTTCTGCTTCAGAATGTACAGTACATAACGGAATCCATGTTTCCCTCAATGAACTGCAGCTCCCCAGTACCAGCAGCACTCATGCAGACCCAGACCATGATGATACCACCACCATGCTTGGCTGTAGGCAAGACACAATTTTCTTGGTACTCCTCACCAGGGCATCGCCACACATGCTGGACACCATCTGAGCCAAACAAGTTCATCTAAGTTACAGGACATAGTAGAGTTCCAGTAATTCATTCTCTTGGGCAGGTTGTCTTCAGCAAACTGTTTGTGGGCTTTCTTGTGAGCCAGCTTCAGATAAGGCTTCCTTCTGAACGATGCCTGTGCAAACCGACTTGTTACAGTGTGCGGTATATGGTCTGAGCACTGGCCAGCTGACCTTCTACTTCTCATGCAGATGTTTTTTGAAGCCAGGTTCTGCACTTGACGCACAGAACGAGAACTCAACCTTATTGATCGACCCTTGCAAGGCCTGCTCCAAATGGAACCCATCTTGGAAAACCTCTGTATGACCCTGACCACTGTAGTGTAACTCGGTTTCAGGGTGTTACTGAACCTCTAATAGCCTTGGCCATCTTTGTGGAGAGCAACAATTCTAATTCTCAAATCCTCAGAGAGTTCTTTGCCATGAGATGCCATGTTGAACATCCAGTGGTCAGTATGAGAGAAGTGTACTTAAAGCACCTAATTTTAACTGCTTTAATACAAGATACACAAGTTTGTATGGTCCTGTCAAGCAGACAAAAACATAAACATGATGAATAGGAAATGTGGCTTTGGATGGTTAAACAACATACTGTTATCACTTAGGGTGTACTCACTTTTGTTGCCAGCTAATTTGACAATAATGACTGTTGAGTAATTTTCAGGGGACAGTAAATCTATTCTGCTATACAAGCTGCACATTGACTACTCTAAAATATATCCAAGTTTTATTTCTATAGTATTGTCCCTTGAGAAGATATACTAAAATGGTTGCTGAAATGTGAGGGGTGTACTCACTTTTAGGAGATACCGTATTTCAGGAAGAGACATCATTTACTTTATATTAAGCCATACAAGTCTCAAAACCCAGGGTTTGCTTTAAACAAACACTATTTTAAAACATTTGTCCTCTTCCTGCTGTTCATAGGCTCACAGCATTTCTCAAAACATGCAGTAAATTTACTACTTTACTGCAAGTACTCACATGCATAAAATTGTGTAAATTTATGTTTGAAGACAAATTATCAGCTTTGTTGTAAAATCAGGGTTAAAGAAATTTTTCTGTTTATAAGTCCATCATTGTCCCAGGTGTTTCTTGTTTCCATATTATCCCTTTGTATTTAAACCTTGGTCTGTTGTTGTTCTAACTTTGGTTTCAGTTCTGTTCCGTGTTCCTGCTCCTGTCCATACTCCTGGTTTTGGTTTGTTATTACTTCATGTTTTTTGTACTTTTCTAAATCCCTGTTGCTTGCCCTTTTGTTTTGCCCTATTTCACATAATAAAACTTACTACACTACTGAGCCACTATCCTCATGCTAGTGATTCCTGCCTGCCCTTGTGTTATAGTTATTTACTTTACTTTCATTATTTAATTTTTTAATACATGAAAAAACCCACCAGTCACTTTAAACTAAAAGATTTTTTCTATCCCATATTCATGCCTTCTTTAGTCCTTTATGTAGCTTGAAAGACACTGTGAACTGTCACTGCATGGAAAGTATTGTGTAAACGTAAAACATTTCATCATGTGGATTTGAAACGATAATCTGAGTGATCATTTTTTGAAGGTAAACAGTGTATTCATAGCTCAGACTTGCATGTGTGTGTGTGATCAGATACATACAGCTCACAGTGAGATTGAAGGGAGCGCTCCTCCCCAACTCCAGTGTGTTCTCTGCAATGCAGAAGATGGGTCCTCGCAGATCTGTATGGCGAACTTCCGCAATAGTTAACACATTGCCAACTAGCTGTACATGCGTGCCATCCACAACCAAAGGCACTGAACCGTTCATCCACTTGTAAGTAAAGGTGCCTTTGGCAGAGCAGGTAAGAACCACGGTGTCGTTGAACTCCACAGCTTCAGGTAGATTGGACAAAATCTTGACGTTATTTACAGGTTCTGGAGAAAAGATAAAAGAATGCAACTTCTTTACTTTACTTCATAATGCTTTTAACAGACTTAAACCTTCACTCCCTCATTCATTTGCTCAGACCTTCAACCACTAGGCTTCACAAAGCCACTGTCAAGTCTTTCACTTTTTAACTTTGATTGCACTGGATATTGAATACTCACCAAGAACCTCAAGATCAACCTGTCCGGATTGTTGCTTTCCCTGCAGAGTGACTATAGTGAGAGAATATTCTCCTCCATCCTCCTTCACCAGCGGCCCAAGCTGAAGCTCACACGTCGTTTTATTGTAGATGATTCTGCTGGCGTATTTCTCATCAACGTTTTCGGTGTTTGTTGATGGAATGCTTGTGATTATTGGTGCAATTACTTCACCTTTGTTGAAATTCCATGTTATGGTTAGAAAATCCTCTGTTGAGGTGATTGTTGTCTTGAAGGTCACATATTTACCTGGTTCAATAAGATAAAGAGAAATCTAGATTAAAACACCCATTCTACGTTGTTAGAAATGTACCTAAGTATTTAATTCATGGTTTAATTTTCTCCCCACAAATATTATGATTTAATGACTTTTGATTTAATGAATAGATGGTGGAGCAACCATCTATTGAAAGTACATTGACATTACAGGTAGGTACTTTCTTTTCACATGACAACAAAATAGCTTTACGTCTCACTGTCTTTGATTAAACAGAGATTAAAAAAAATAATTAAATAATAACTGCTTTCAAATAATATTTTTTAAAGAAATAATAGTGCTAAACTTCTAAAATATCAATTTACTGACAACACTTGTTTTCATTTTCTCAATATCTAGCTACAGAAATTTACAGAACTTAAACATTTTCAACGTTAAAAATATAAATGATTTTTAAATGAGAGGGAAAAAAAAACAAGGATAAACTATTGGCTCACCTATAATACCGTACGTTTTTTCGTTGAGAAGCAGACTGCCTTTGGAATAGCATCCTATAAGAGGAATGATTTTCAGTCAGGACTTGATTTTTACTCAGAACCCAGAATAAACAAACCACACATTATCAATTATGTCCTGATGTAGGCTACCGTTTCAAAGATTTTTTTTTTTTTTAGAAATTAGCAAAATTACATTTGTACCTACCAAGAGCAGCCAAATTGAGCAAACACAGCATACAGTTATAGAAATCCATATGACGAGATGTGAGCCCCGGGAGCGACAGACGAATGTGAAACTGTGTCACTTCTCTGTTAGAATTGATACAGTTAAACCCGCTCGTTCAACCTGTACGTTTCTGATGTCACACAGTGCCTAAGGATGGCAGAATTTACTGTGCTTCATTAAGGGGAAACACTGCCCCCTAGAATCCACATTTATAGTTTCAAGTCACCTGCAACCAACACGCCGCCCCAGCATAAACACTCCAGGTAAATTATGCCTAGTTGTTATTAAAGCGCCTACGGTCACGAACCACTGCTAATTTTAACAAAAAGCAAACATACTATATGCGTGATTTGGCATGGCAGCCAATAATAACTGCCTTAACTAATGCAGCAAAATCCTGTGTTTGGACAAGGCAGTTTAATCAACGAGGGTGCTTCTGAAATTAGTGAATTATATCGTTTTTTGCTATTGACCTTATTCTCCAGAGAAACAAGTGCGTCACCCTGTTGAAAAAAAAAAAACAGCATATGCTGGTTAGGTAGGTTTTGATGCTGGTTTAAGTTGGTCCTTAACTGGTTTAAGCTGGTAATGTGATGGTCCTAAACTGGTCCCTCCTGCTCAGGACCAGCTTAGGACGAGCACATGACCAGCTAAGGACCGTCTTAAGCCAGCTACACTCTTAAAAAGATGCTTCACGATGCCATGGAACCACCATTTTTGTCTAAATAGTTAAATAAAGAACCTTAAACATCTGAAGAATCTTTCTGTTTCACAAAAGGTTATTTGTGGCAAAAGAAGGTTCTTCAGAATTTAAAAAGGTAAGAAAGAGATGGTTCTATAAAGAACCTTTGACTAAATGGTTCTTTGTGGAACCAAAAATGGTTCCTCTATATGGCATTGCTTGAAGAACCTTTTAAAAGACATTTATTAGGGATAGCATAAACGAGCTAAGGACCAGCTAAAACCATCATCCCAGCATCAAAACCTTTTTTTCAACAGGGCATCTTTAGAATATTATTGTCTTTGAGCTTGTGTTTCTGCAGTAGCTCTGTATATTTCTATATCATTGTCCAAGAGTAATTTAGCTGGTTAAGTGGATTTATGTATTGCAGAGTCAACGAAAGTTATTGTGAGCATATCACAGACAGGGCTTAGGCTAAACCAGGATTAGGCCATAGTTCAATTAGGACAATTAAGTAATTTTTATAAACATGCTTACAAAAAAACATTACTGGTGTGGTAATGAACAGTAATGAACAATAATGAACAAGAAGTCTGGCCCATAGGCTTACTTCCGCGTTAAGGAAAAAGGTGGTTAAGTAAGGATTTATGACTGAGCCAATAAAAACAATGTGATGTTACACATACAGAAAAGATACCCACTTTCACCACTAGATGGAGGCATACAAATGCTTCAGAACAGCCAGAGCGCTGAGCCTTTCAACATCAAGGAACGTGCCATAGAAATATCATGAAGCAATTTGTAGTGCCAAGAAATGTCTCAGACACAAACCTGGATAAAGCACAAGTCATAGCTTAATGTGAGAAACAGACTGACATTTATGTAATTATTCATAGATCATAATCAGCTTTAATGCTAATAACAAAAATCATCAAACCCTGGCTGTTTTGCTAAAATATGAAAGACTGACTGTATTTGGCCTCAAGAATGAGACAAGGTGATATCTCCAGAATTCATAAACACTCACACTGCTGTTAGTCTTCATATCAGAGCCGGTCCATCTGAAGGACAGATCAAGGGTTTAAAAAACCCAACTATTACCGTCATTATGACAAAGTTTCAGTGTTTGTTTTCATTATAGGAAGACATGGAGGCACCAAAGTGTTCCTATATGATAGCCAATGAAGATACTGGCACCCAGTACACTTTATAAAATAACTGAAAAAACATCATACATAAAGAGATTATCATCTTTTTTTATAGATAAAATGTTAAGAAAATGTGGTCATTTAAATTCAGGAGAATTCATGTTGATATATTATATATATATATATATATATATATATATATATATATATATATATATATATATATATATAAAACTAAATATCAGCTCTAAAGGGATGTCAGTCATGCATCACTATAACTCATGCTGATGGGCTAATTAAACTTAATTGGCATAAAAATGTAAAATCTAGTGCTTGATTTTGAAAATCATGTTGCCATTTAATTGAGGTTTTAAAAACGTTAACCCAAATGTAAACTAACATAATTATTAGTTTGTAAAAAATAAGTTCTTAAGGCCTGTATAATGATAGCTATAACACTCCCAGTACTATTTTTTCCAGCTCATGAACAATAAAAACATTTACAGTAATCTGTGTTTAACAGTCATTTTTGTCATTTTAAAAGGGGTCCTTAGTCCTTAAATCTTTTTTTTTTTTTGGATTTAACCCTTGAAGTGCCAGTTTGTTTACACACACACACACACACACACACACACACACACACACATACATATATACACACACACACACACACACACACACACACACACACACACACACATATATATATATATATATATATATATCACAGTTATACATATCACAGTTCTGATATATATACCAATACACCCACACAACTATAAGTGTGTCATTTCAATTTAGTTGGAAGAAAGCGGGAAAAACTGAGTATTTGCTCCATAGGCAAAACCAAAATTATGCTATCTGGTGGCAAACAGTAAAAATGTTAAAGCTTTGCCAAAAGAATGCAAGTCTATTTCCAAAAATACAAGATTTTCTGCTTAAATGGCACTGCGATTAAATACAGCTATTTTAATAGGTACACAATAGGTCACAAGAGTGAAATATTAAAATTAAAAACAGTTTGGATTACTGTTTGGATTAACAATATTCTTATATTCTTTAAAAACAATGAAAAAGACAAGGATGCACAAGGGTTAAAGAGCTTGCGCATTTAGCAGCAAAAGACACAACTGCAGTGTGCTCTTATAATAAACAGAATTATGTTTTTACCACTCCTAGTGGTAAGATAAAATGTTTTGTGAATATGGGCCCTGATATACAGTTTTCTAAGCACACACATCCGAAGCATGCGCACAGAAAGCAGCTGTCACATGGCATGTGAGTACTAAACTAAGTTCTCTTTCATGTCTTATTGCGCTTAAACTGTAAAGTACACACAAGTTTATCTTAAAAACACAGAGGAGTTACAAAAACAGTGGGTTACGTCTGTGAACGTAAACAGCTGGGAAAGAAATAGCATGTTTATATTAGATCTGTGTGGCCGCAGCATAATATACAGTAAATAAATCAATAAATTCACTCAAAATCTGACATGCTTGTTTTTTCACATGCTTGCCTTTTTAGCATTTCTGGGTTGGAAAAGGCACTGAGGACCAGATTATAGCACTTAAACATGGAAAAAGGCAGATTTTAATGATGTGTCACCTTTACGGTGTCATTCATGCACTGTAAAAAATTTGCTGTAGTTCTGCAGCTGTTTGCCAGTAACTTACTGTAGATTTTTAATTTATGTTATTTACTGGCAACAGTTTGTTCAAAGTTAAATGAACATTAAACATTAACAAGTCTTTGTCTTTACAGAATAAAACTATAAAATAACAACCTACTGCAAAGCATTCTGGGAACCAGAAACCTTCATCAACCTTTTTCTGTTCTATTTTGGTTCCCAGAATGCTTTGCATGAGGCTGTTATTTTAGTTTTATTCTGTAAAGATAAAGACTTGTTAATGTTTAATGTTCAATTAACTTTGAACAAACTGTTGCCAGTAAATAGCATAAATTTAAATCTACAGTAAGTTACTGGCAACCAGCTGCCAGTAATACTGTAATTTCTACAGATTTTGTTTACAGTGTATGTGCTTAGTACAAATGTTGCAGATTAAGTTACACTCCAGATTTTAATAGTTAGAATTATGGGTTTGTCATATCCCTAATGTTAAATATGAGCAAATAATGTGTCTAGGTGTATTTACCTATCAAGCACCACTGAAAACAAAGGGGCTTTTCAAACCTGCAGGAGGTGCTGTATCTTTGGATTCTCCAGGTTGCCATTCATTCATGCTAATACCTACAGACAAAAACCAATGTATATCAGCATGTTACCATTACAGTATAAAGTGTATGAATAAGGACAAAGCCACTTAGCATTTGAGGCTAGCTTAGCTTTTGTGCTACATAAATAATTATCATGAACAGTTAGAGAAAAACCACACATTTTACCCGTCTGACAACAACCAAGCTCAACAGTGAAGTAAGTGATTGCTAAGTGCATCACCTTTGCCCTTAATGGAAAGCTTCAAAGTATAATGGACACTAGTGCAATCTATGACCATATTCACTGTGAAAGTAAATTAAGCTGTCTCATTCTAATGGAGGCTAACATTAGTCCCTCATAAAACATTGATTTAACCTCTCAACCATGGCCAAACAAATCGAAAGCTGTCTGGCATGTGGGCAGCGTAGCCTTTTGAAACTCGACTTATTAAATGTCAGACCATACTTACCAAAATGGGATTTTCCTACCACTGATTTGTCACACTTTTGGTCACTCAGAGATCTTTATCTGTACGAAAAAACAGTGTTACTGGCATACAGGCTCTGATTGTTGTGACCTGCAACTAAAACTGTGCCAAACCAAACTTTCAGAACTATATTAGGTGTTCTGCCTCTAACCAATAAACCACACTGTGTTTGCAGAGATGAAGACTGTTCGCATAGCTGCTATGGCAGATCGAAGCGTGTGAGAAACGGTATTGTGGGCAGCAGTGGAGGAAGTTACCATTTTGTGCAACAGATTGATAAACACAAGCCACTCTTTACATATGGAGATAAGAAAATACCAAAGCTGACAGTTATAAAATGACACTCATTTTGATATGAATCAGCGTGAGGTTAAACAATTGTGGAATCATGACAGATTTAATCAGAGAATCTTTTGTGTGGTTAAATGGCATGCAAATTTAGAGCCATGTTTGTGCCATTATTAGTGACCTTTATTTATTAGTATAATATAAAATAAAAAAATAAGAAATCCATATTTCATAATATATTATAATGTAGTGATGCTGATTATTTTGTAATATTTTGAATAGCATTTTTTAATTTGAAAATTCATTAATTTTTAAAAAATGCAATTATGAAAACAGTTGTCAGTCAATATTTTATGTTAAATAACTTTTGTCATAATCTAGAGCTGTCTTTCTAAATAAGCTTATGGCAAAATCTTTAACACTTTAAGTGCACTATTTATTGGATTTGGGCAAATAATAAATAAATAGCATCCATGCAGCATACTATATATATATATATATATATATATATTGATGCTTAAACTGATTCTTTATTTTTAATTCAATTAGAGTAATTGTATTAAACTTTTTTTTTTTTTTTTTTTTACATTTTTAAATCATATTCCTTTTTTAATATGGACTACTTATCATTTTCCTCACTATTAAACGATTAGTTCACTTCAAGAATAAAAAGCATTTGACAAGACAAGTATTTGTGGTTAGAAAGTATATAAATGTTTTGGGTTTTTTATTTTAGAAAATGGCCGATCATTTTGCTAGATAAGACCCTTATTCCTCGGCTGGGATTGTGTAGAGGCCTTTGAAGCTGCATTAAAACTGCAGTTTGGACCTTCAACCCTTTGGCCACCATTGAAGTCCACTATATGGAGAAAAATCCTGGAATGTTTTCCTTTAAAACATTCAAAAGTAAATCATCAGGATTTTTTTTTTTTATTATTCTGGGATTGAACTAATTCTTTAATTTAGCATGAAAAATGCTGCGCATGTATGAAAATTTCACTGAAAACCTCTGAGGATGAGTAAACACTAGACGTTACTAGACGTCTCATTTCAACATATATCTTAAAAAACAGAAGTTACCCTCTGCCTTGATTCAACATTGATTTAATCTATTTTTATGGTGAGAAGTGCATAGACATCAGTTCATGACCTGATTCCCAACATCACCTTCTTTATTTACCACATTATTCATCTTACAATATAGGTCATAGGTGACTGTAGTGACATGTGGGTGCAGCTGACAAATTATTGGTGTCAGTTTCCTGTGACAAACACACAGCTACAGTAAAGTGTGAAGTCATGCAACACAAATAACACATGCCTGCTAAAAAACAGCAAAGGCGAAACACAAGTCTGCTGTCATTAGGGCGTGAACCACGGCTGTGCTAGGAAACATTACGCAATGGTCTTGAGAACCGTTGAAAGCATTTACCTTTCAAATGACTAGATTATACCTGCCATTTACATGACTAGTGCATATGATCACGAGTGCTCGATTTCACAAATGGTATTTATTTCTTTAGAATCCTTCACATTGCAATGCATACCGTCAAACACAGACTCATGATAATTCAAAATCATCAGACCACAAGATCAAGACTTTGATAATTCCACATTCTCCATGAATCACAGTCATTCCACATAATGCTTTTCAAAGAAAAGCAAGTTCTTTCAGCAGTTCACATAGTTGATGCATGATGCTTGTTTTGTGTTGAACTATGGTGCTGCTTGCATGGTGGCCAAATATTAGGGGACGACTGATTATCGGCACCGATATTAAGCATTTTTATGGTTATTGGTATTGGTCATTTTCAAAAAGGTTTTGTTAGAGCCCTTGTTTTTCTTAATTTTGGCATTAACCTTCATTTTTACACCAGACATATCGGTTCAAAATATCGGTTATCGGTTTACTTGATCTGTAATAATCTATCACTGTCCCTGAAAAACACATATCGTCAACGCCTATCAAACATTTATTTTCACAATTAAATTTGAGTTAATTTTATTATTTAATATTTTGTATTTAAGGGGATTTTATGGTGCTAAATTATATTTATGCCTGTTATATTTATGACTTATATTTATACTCGTTAACCTTTTTTTTAATTAAATTTTCAACTTAAACTGTTGTAAATCTTGAATGCTTTGGAGCATAGACTTAAATTTGGTCTCTTTTTAATAAAGAAGTGAAACTGAAAAAAGTGGAAGTTCAAGTTGATTATTATGGGGGGGTAAAAAATCACTTTTTAAATTGCATATAAAATATACACTGCTCAAAAGTAAATCGATTGAACAGTAAATCGATTTTTTTTTTTAAAGAAGTCTTTTCTGCCCGCCTGAGATTTGATCCAAGGTACGGCAAAAGTAAAATTGTGAAATATTTTTACTAATTAAAATACTGCTTTCTATTTGAATATATTTTAAAGTGTAATTTTTATTTCCTGTGCTCAAAGCAAATTTTCTGCATCATTACTGCAGTCAGATGATCCTTCAAAAATCATTCCAATATGCTGATTTGCTGTTCAAAAAACATTTATTATTATTATTACTATTATTATTATTATTATCATCATCATCATCATCATCATCATCATCATCAATATTTAAAACACAGTACATAAGTACATACTTTTTAGGATTCTTTAATGAATAGAAAGATCCAAATATCAGCATTTATCTGAAATAAAAAGCTTAATAACATCATACACTATACCAATCAAAAGCTTGGAGTCAGTATATTTTTTTGAATATAGAAATAACACTTATTTAGCAAGGTTGCTTTAAATTGATCAGAAGTGATTTAAGACATTTATAATGTTACAAAATATTTCGATTTCAGATAATTGCAGTTTTATGAACATTCTATTCATCAAAGAAATCTGAAAAAATACTACTCAGTTGTTTTCAACATAATAATAATAATAAATGTTTTTTGAGCAGCAAATCAGCATATTGCAATGATTTGTGAAGGATTGTAATGATAATGATGCTAAAAATTCAGCTTTTAAATCACAGGAATAAATCAAATTTTTTTTAATAAATTCAAATAGAAAAGTCATTTTAAATGGTAAAAAATATTTCAAAATTTGACTGTTTTTGCTGTACTTTGGATCAAATAAATGCAGGCTTGGTGAGCAGAAGAGACTTCTTTGAAAAAAATATATATAAAAATCGTGACTGGTAGTGTATATTTTACAGTATGTTTTACTCTAAAACTTTGAGAAAGTCAAAGCCATAAATCTAAACAAGTTGTCTCCCAAATTTAGTTTAAGTTTGGGCATAAGAGCTCATAATCACTAGGCTTATGGATATTTTTGAGGGATGATTATTTGCCACAATCCATCAAGTTCATATCTAAAACATGATACATTTTCCATTTCAAAGCATTTGCAAAAATTATAAACCCAATTCAGAGAAGACGGCATGTTATTTTAATGCAAAACTGTTAATGCAAAACTTGATTTCTGAAATAAAATAATGGTGGTCCTAGTATTTTACTTCTTTGTTACATTGTATTCCTTTGCGTAATTCAACAATTAAATTCCCAAAATAAGACATGAATTTTCACGAATGGAGTTGACTGAGATGTTTAATGGAATAAGGCATGGATGCACCATTTCCAGTAAATCTGCTGATCTACTTGATCCAGTATTTAAGATCATTACACAATGGCTAGCATAAAAAAAAGAGTCAACTTCCTTTCGGATGTCAGTAAATTAAGCCACTGAGTCATGACATCAATTTGTAGGCGAAACCAGAATGCATTGGTTCCATCACAAAAGGGTTTTTAGAATAACAGTTTTGGATTTATTAGTAAAGCAAAGTCTATTTCCAATATAAAGTTTATCAAGAAGATAAAGAAAGACTACAACTACTATAAGAAGTTAACGAATTTGACAACCATTATTGTCCTTATATAGCAAATGTTTTCAAAGCACACAACTGTTTACAATTCATGTGTGAGGACTTACTGTGTTAATTTATGTTGTAAAACAAAATGAGGAAGTTTCCAAGTTATTTTAACCACAGACCTTGTTTCACTCATAAATCTTATGTCGCCGATCTAAAAACCCATTAGACATTCCTGAGGGAATCCATCGCTAGAAAATGCTAGTTCACTTCTAGATCCCATGCAGAATTTTTGGCTTGGTGAGCAGAAGAGACTTCTTTGAAAAAAAAAAAAAATTGAAAACGTGACTGGTAGTGTATATTTTACAGTATGTTTTACTCTAAAACTTTGAGAAAGTCAAAGCTATAAATCTAAACAAGTTGTCTCCCAAATTTAGTTTAAGTTTGGGCGCAGTACCAAATGTTTAGATGAAATTCGCTTCCTATTTGTTTCCAATGCAGCCATTGGAGGATCAAAAACACAGAAGTAGTGTAAACCACAGCCAAAACAATAGAAAAAGTTATGTGTGTTAAAACGAAAATACACTAGTGGTAAACGCAGCCTAAATTTTTCCCGGCCAAAATAACCGAAAGGCACCAGAGAGTTAAACTACACATAAAAGCCAAAGTAGCTTCCATTGAAGGGCAGCACTTAAACCACTACATGCACGGAAGGAAAAAACACAACAGGCCCACAGGGAGTCTGTGAATCACACTGTCTTGTTTACTGAGCTAATGGGTTAAGGAGTAAAGGAGTGATCGATAATTGGGAGTAGGCTTTTAGTTCTAAGAAAACAGCTGTGTGCTTCTCTGTCCAGTGAAACAGGCACAAACACATGTGTGTTAAGAAACATAATTCATGTGGTTTTACACAGTAAGTATATTTTTTAGCAAATTGACAGAATACCGGAAACTCTAGTATGTTGTGCATACATGATGTGTTCACTGCATCGACATGTAATTGTCTAAGTACACACGCACTGAAGCACCGCCTCTGTGCTGTAGGGTGTCTCATTTTGTTTATTGCTAGTGTAAGAGAGCTCCTTGTCCTCTACTGTTGCATTCCTCAGTAATTACCTACTACATGTCCCGTCCTGCTGCCGCCTGTGCAGCACACCAATCGTCTTATGGAAAAGATGCTCTATCCACATTAAGCTTTTAGGCTGCATCTACTATTACCATTTAAGGTTGGAAATCAGTGGGAGGTTTATTTAATTGGCCTTAAAAGCAGATATAGGTTGCACATAACAAACTTTTTATATACCAACACCTCAGATACACAAGAAACTGCCGGCTGTTTGATGTTTTACATTGTGACATTCAATTAAGCACATTTTCCATAATTCTCACTGATAGTTATTAATAATATTATTACTTTTACTTAACCAGAATATAAATTAAACCGTAAAATACTATAAGTATTTATACTATAATACAACTAATTTTTACATATTTTACATTTGTATATATTTTTGGCATTACAGTAAGGAGTTTAAGTATATTTATATATAACACACACACACACACACACACAAATATAATGTCTAGATTTAGGTATATGTATATAAAATATAACACAAATATAAAGCAAAACATATTTTGTAAAAATGATTAAACACGACCTACATTCATCAATAAATTACTTACTATCTAGCTATCTATGCAATGAAAATATAAC
>NC_133377.1:37786167-37842813 GCF_049309525.1 Garra rufa
ACACACACACACACACACACACACACACACACACACACACACACACACACATCCTGTACATATATACAGAGGCTTTGAGCATTCATTCCAATATCTAGCTGTGGTGTGGCTGTGGTTTCTACCACATAAAAGGATAAAGGGAGGTGGTTTGAATATTTTCAGGGATTTCAGATTCAAAGTTTTTCTTGACAACATTGTCAGCTGGTTTTTGATAGGTGTCCACCTGAGGGAGGTCCTGTCAGCTCTGATTATAAACTTGGGATGAATGTCGGTTCTGCAAATCAACTACGCCTAATTAAGCAGCTGATAGAGTCTCTCGTTAAAAATCACTGTGCAGTGTTGTTTTTAGAGCTTTCATTATCATGATGAGTGTCCTCACTTGAGTTCACCGCAGTACCGCTGTTTAAATAGTGGCTTCAGAGCACTACAAACATAAGAGCTCATAATCACTAGGCTTATGGACATTTTTGAGGGATGATTATTTGCCACAATCCATCAAGTTCATATCTAAAACATGATGCATATTCCATTCCAAAGCATTTGCAAAAATTATAAACCCAATTCAAAGACGGCATGTTATTTTAATGCAAAACTGTTAATGCAAAACTTGATTTCTGAAATAAAATAATGGTGGTCCTAGTATTTTACTTCTTTGTTACATTGTATTCCTTTGCGTAATTCAACATGAAGTTAACAGAACTTTAAAGCCTACAATTAAATTCCCAAAATAAGACATGAATTTTCACGAATGGAGTTGACTAAGATGTTTAATGGAATAAGGCATGGATGCACCATTTCCAGTAAATCTGCTGATCTACTTGATCCAGTATTTAAGATCATTACACAATGGCTAGCATAAAAAAAGAGTCAACTTCCTTTCGGATGTCAGTAAATTAAGCCATTGAGTCATGACATCAATTTGTAGGCGAAACCAGAATGCATTGGTTCCATCACAAAAGGGTTTTTAAAATAACAGTTTTGGATTTATTAGTAAAGCACAGTAAATATTAAAGCATTTTCAATATAAAGTTTATCAAGTAGATAAATAAGGACTACAACTACTATAAGAAGTCAGTTTACATGCTTAACGAATTTGACAGCCATTATTGTCCTTATAAAGCAAATGTTTTCAAAGCACACAACTGTTTACAAAATTCACTGTGTAATTTATGTTGTAAAACAAAATGAGGAAGTATCCAAGTAATTTTAACCACAGACCTTGTTTCACTCATAAATCTTATGTCGCCGATCTAAAAACACATTAGACATTCCTGAGGGAATCCATCGCTAGAAAATGCTAGTTCACTTCCAGATTCCATGCAGAAAAAAAAAATCATTTTTTTCTGGCCAAAATATATTTTAAATAAATGCCAAATATATCGTGTAAACAGTGAAGCTCTATTCAGATATTTTTGAAATGTAAAACAGATTTAGTTTCAACCATCATATACCAAAATATATTTTAAAATGTATTTCATCATAAATCTTCAAAATCTATCAAGAGCAGCCAATGGGAATTTGTGGGAAGAAAACTGCTGTTCCAGCTCATTAAATGACTTATATTCATTCATATTCAAGTTTGAAAAGTTAGATAATCAGCTTTAATTTCAACCCATCAAACACATTAATGGTGCACTATCAATAACACTTCTCTTGTAGTCAGTGAAGAGCAAGGAAACTTTATAACCTGTAACAGTGAAGCTGCATTGTGTTTCAGCCCTGGTTGCACATTCGTTTGGTGGGAGGTGAGACTTACATGTTGTTCGCTTTGTGTAGATCCAGTGAACGCTAGTGTTCCAAGCAGACGTTGGCTAGGACTAGACTAGACATTTTCCTCTTTACCCTGTAATAAGTTGATGGGAATACAATGTAATACAAACCTTAATTTCATTCAGGAGGTTTCCCATCAATCAAGTTTTCTCTCAGGACAGAGCACAAAATGGCCACTGACAAATGTATCCAGTTTTAACTGTTTTGGCACAGACTACCAGCACTGGGTAAGTGCGTGATGGGTCTCATCATTTGTACTGACAGTAAAAATGACCCAGCAGCTGAGTTACAGAAAAACTACCCAGCACCTGGGTAAAAAAAATATATATAAAAAATTACCCAAAAAGCTGAACCCTGCATTTGGGTTAAAAAACAAACATTTTTTTTAGAGTGCAGAAAAACTACCCAGCATCTGGGTAGAAAAAATATATTAAAAATCAGTTGCGTGAACAGACTGCAAGGGCACTTTAACCCCTGTGCACGCCACTGTTAAAAATATCACAATAAAATGACCAATTTTTAGAGTGCAGAAAAACTACATCCCAACAGGCTGAACCCAGCATTTGGGTCCAAAAACAAAAAACGGGATATTTTAGCATTCAGATGAACTACCCAGCACCTGGTTAAAAAAAAAGCCAATAAAATGACCCAAGCTAAACCCAGCATTTTTCTAGAATGTAGAAAAACTACCCAGTACCTGGGTAAAAAGATATTTAAAAAATAATCCAATAAAATGACCCAACCTAGCATTTGGGTTAAAAAAAATAACCCAGCAATTTTGGATTGCGGAAAAAAATACCCATCACCTGGGGAAAAAAATTGTTATAAAATAACCCAATAAAATGACCCAACAGGCCGAGCCCAGCATATTGGTTAAAATAACCCAGCATTTTTTAAAGAGCAGAAAAGAGTTTAGCACCTGGGTAAAAAAATAATAATAATAATAAAAAATAACAATAAAATTACCCAGCATTTGGTTTCAAAAAATTAATAACCCAGCATTTTTAGAGTGCAGAAATATTACCCAGCACCTGGGTAAAAAAAAATTAAAATATCCCAACAGGCTGAACCCAGCATTTGGGTTTAAAAAAAAAAAAAAAAAAAATTACCCAGCATTTTTTTAGTATCCAGAAAAACTACCCAGCACCTAAATAAAAATGTTTAAACTAACCCAATAAAATGACCCAACAGGCAGAGCCCAGCATTTAGGTTAAAATAACCCAGCATTTTTTAGAGTGCAGAAAAAGCACTCTGGGTAAAAATGTTAAAAAATAAACCAATAAAATGACCAAAAAGGCTGAACCCAGTATTTGGGTAAAAAAAAAAAAATAACCCAGCATCTTTTAGAGTGCAGATAAACTACATAGCACATGGGTAAAATATATCACAAATTTCCCTATAAAATGACCAAACAGGCTGAACCAAGCATTTAGGTAAAAAAAAAAAAAAAAAAATACTAATAATATTACAAATATCCCAATAAAATTACCAAACAGGCTGAATAAACCATTTAGGTAAAAAAATAAAATAAAATAAAATATTGCAAATATCCCAATAAACTGACCAAACAGGCTGAACCCAGCATTTAGGTAATTTTTTTTTTTTTTACAAATATCCCAATAAAGTGACCAAACAGACTGAACCCAGCATTTAGGTAAAAAAAAAAATATTACAAATATCCCAATAAAGTGACCAAACAGACTGAACCCAGCATTTGGGTAAAAACAATATTACAAATATTCCAATAAAATGACCAAACCCAGTATTTGGGTAAAAAAAATAAAATAACCCAGCATCTTTTAGAGTGCAGAAAAACTACCTAGCATCTGTGTTAAAAAAAAAAAAAAAAAAAAAAAAAAAAAAAATTACAAATATCCCAATAAAATGACCCAACAAGCTGAACCCAGCAGTTGGATTATTAATATATATATATATATATATATATATATACATATATATATATATATATATATATATATATATATGTAGTGTAGTGATCGTTCTGGGTGGACAGGCCTTTAAGTTTTTTTCCCCCAAAATTTAACATACACTAATGTATTTTCTTAAACTCGAATATATGTAGGGCAAAGTATATTTTTAAGTAAAAAATGCTTCCTCACCTGAATGGCACAGCAACAGCTACTCAATTTATTTTGTGAGTTTGTGGGCGGGGCTATCTGTTTGAAATCATACATGCACATAAACCAACAAACGTGTGATATACACAAAGTATGTAAGGAAATAAGTTCAAAAGGTCTCATGTTGATTTATCACTCCTGTCCAGTCTGCTATATGTTAAAGACAGGTGTGAAAGTGAACGCGAGCATCTCTGTATCTGAGGAACAAGTTCACCGCACTTTCCTTCACGACGGGATGTCAATGCATGTTGAAACTAATTGCACCGTATATCATACACTGAACAAATACATATAAGGAGCACCTTTTAAAAGCTGGAAATTAAACGAGCAAACCTGGAATGAACTCAGATTCTGTCAGTTCTAACACAATAGACCTATTATCTTCCCTGGTGACGCATCTAAATATTTACTGTTTTTTACGGTTTAACAGTCATCTATGTATTTTGTGTACAACTCTTAAAAATAGAAGCATTTTCTGTAGATTATGGTAAGGTTGGAAAGTTATACACAAACTTAAAAGTACAGTTCACCAAAAAAAAAAAATAAAAAAAAAATGAAGAAATAGCCTATGTAGAGTTCTTGTGGGTTTTAAAGTCTCATTTCACTCTCACAAAAAACAGACCCTCAAGGTCTTAAAAAGTCAAAGTCATGCCATTAAATGTTGCATATGCTGTGAATAATAAATATAATCCTCAGTAATTGTGTCATTTTTCAGTGCAATTATCTAAACATTTTTAAATACATATACATTAACTTAAAAGTGGATATAAGTGATGTTTTCTGAGAAATGTAACAAAAATCAAAGCAACAATTATAAACTTAAAAAAAAAAAGACTATTTTCAGATGTGTTCCCTTACATTCATTCCTTACATTTCTTGGCCTCAAAAAGCCTCAAATTTACCTTCACAAAAATGGGTTTTTAAACAATAATTGATCCACTGATTTTATTTTACAAAATCACTGAAACATTGTTCAAAATATATTTTTTGTGGTTCATAAAAGAAAGTCATACAAAATTACATTACGTTAAATAAATGATGCCATTTTTACATTTTGGAGTCTTTTTAACGCTTTCTTTTAAATCAGGAATGTTTAACAACTCAAAACATCTGTAATATGCAATTATAAGATGCCTAATAAAATAAAAAAAATTAATCAGGGCAAAAGTAATGCAGTTATGCACTAAGAAAACTAACCCTTGGCATCCAACAAAGGTAATGACAGCCTTTGGGACTTGCACAAGCAAGTTGGCGAAATGTTTCGACAGCGGAATTCAAAAAACACACAACAACACTGTCATGCACCTCCTCCTTTCTTTTTCTAACACATGCATGTGAAGGAGCCACTACAGCTAAATTACTGGTTCACACAGAATACTGCAGACAAACAGGTTTGTAACTTAATGGAAAGAAAGTCTCCTCCCCTAAAAGCTCGACTCAGAGACACAATGAGAGTGTGTCAGGGGAGGGGAGGCATTGTGTGAAGCCCAGGACAAGAGAGGGGCGAGAAGGTAAAAACCCGAAAGACTTCATTCTAAAGCCTCGGGCTGTTTACTGAGCCATGAGCAGGGATGGGAAAATACAGTGACCACACACACAAACATATGCAGACCATGCACATAAACCAAATTGCACTGTACAATCAGGCCTGGGGCAGTTTGTATAAATGGGCCGAGTACAATGTAAAGGTCATCACCTTCCTCCTGACCGTATCACAGAATGGGATTTTTGGTATTTATTTTATTGGATCAGTGAACGCTTCTAATCTCATTTGTAGACATGCAAATACACTTCAACTGCAGGCAACACCCATGACAAAAAAAATACCATGGTAACCACATAGAGTAAACCAAAACACCAGTTAGTACAGCTCAAATCACTACTGCTAATTAAAAAATAAAATCCTCTAAAAAGTTGATGCACATTCTAAAAAGTTGTAAATGCAACAGATTTTTACTGTCAATTTAACAAGAAAACTCAGTTTCACCTATGACAAAAAATTTGCATAGCAAACATGGTACATTTCACCAAAATACCGGTTAGTACAGTTAAAATCACTACTGCAAATAAAAAATGCTCTAAAAAAATTATGCACAATATAAAACTGATCATTTTTAGATTGTGCATAATTTTTTTAGAGCATTTTTATTTGCAGTAGTGATTTTAACTGTACTAACCAGTATTTTGGTGAAATGTACCAATGATTTTTAAACATTTTTAGTAAATAAAATTACTGATGTAAACTAAAACAAGGAAATATGATTTCACCAAATTTACTATGGTTAACACGGCAGATTATACCAAAATACCAGTTAGTACAGTACTGTACACTACTGTATTAATAATAATAATAATAAAATTGGTGTACATTAAAATGATTTTTCAAAAGTTTCAAAAAACGTATTAATATTTTTACAAGATTTCAGTTTTTTTTTTTTACTTCAGAGTGTAATGTTTAATTAAATGTTTTACTTGCAATTTCTTTGTCATTATTGGAAAATGTACTAGCAGTTTCTGAGAGTACATTGCTATTAAATTTCAAAGAAATGACAAGTAACACATTGCATAAACATACAATTAAGTATTTTCTTATCAAACAATCCAGTGATCTTAAAAAAAGTCTTTACAGTAAAATGTAAATTATTTTACATTGTGTGCGTACACACACACACACACACACACACACACACACACACACACACACATATATATACATATACACATACACACACACACACACACACACACACACACATATACATATATATATATATATATATATATATATATATATATATATATATATACATACATATACATACATACATACATACATACATACATACATACATACATACATATACATATATACTGTATATACACATACATGCATATACACACACACACACACACAATAAAAACGTTTGGGATCAGTAAGACTTGTAATGTTTTTTAAAGAAGTCTCTTATGCCCATCAAGGCTGCATTTATTTGATCAAAAATACAGAAAAAAAAAACAGTAATAATGCAAAATGTTATTACAATATAAAATAATGCTTTTTATTTTAATATACTTTAAAATATAATTTATTCCTGAGATGTAAAGCTGAATTTTCTTCAGCTGTTACTCTAGTCTTAAGTGTCATCAGTGTTGGAAAAAGTTGTGCGTCCACAATATTTTTTGGGAATGTGTGATTATTTTTTCAGGATTCTTGATGAATAACACGTTAGAAAAACAGCATTTATGCTAAATATAAATCTTTTATAACAATGTAAATCTGTGCTATCACTTTTTATTAATTTAACACATCCTTGATGAATAAAAGTATTCATTTCTTTCAAAACAAAAAACCTGTACTGACCCCAAATTTTTTGAACAGTAGGGTATATTGTTAGAAAACCTTTCTACTTTAAATAAATGCAGTTCTTTTTAACTTTTTTATTGATCAAAGAATCCTGAAAAAAGTATCACAGGTTAGAAAAAAGCAGCACAACTGTTAATAAAATGTTGATAATAAAACTGCATATTAGAATGATTTCTGAAGGATAATGTGACACTGAAGACTGGAGTACTGATGCTGAATATGTAGCTTTGTATCACAGGAATAAATTACATTTTGAAATATATATTCACATAGAAAAGTTATTTTAAATGTAAATAATATTTCACAATATTACAGATTTTTCAAATAAATAAATAAATGCAGCCTTGATTAGCATAAGAAATGTATTTAAAAAACACGAAAATATTGTACTGATCCCAAACTTTTGAGTGGCAGTGTATATATGAATAAATGGTAAACACAAAGATTTTTGTAGTGACATATCTATAGTATTTTGGTATAAACTGTGGTTACCATGGCATTTTTCTTCACTATTCAGAATAAAAAAAGAAATCTGTTTAAGCAACATACTGTACAAACATACTCATTCAGTCCTATGCCACATTGGATTATATTTCTGAGAAGATGATTAATTGTGCTTCATGGCCAGTGGGAAAGCAGTCATGCATACTTTAGGTTACGGCACACACTCACTGTATCATTCAGGGAGTGTTGGAGAAACACCAAAAGCCTCAACAGAACAGCAGGCGTGGCACTTGCAATTCACAACGGGCCGTTGTGACAGTGACTAAACACATTTGTTTCTTTTTTGACATTTACATTTATTGAATGGGTGCACACATTCAAGTCACCCACAGTTAAGGTATTAAATACACCTATTGTAGCTGCTCTCGGCTTCAAGGATCTTTCTGTTGACTTAAGGCCAATGGACCCGTTCAACTGGTCACATATGAAAGGAGGCCTGTGCAATTCAACACAGCTCCTTCACACCTGCCCAAGAATGGTGATATTAACATAAAGAACTGTCTTCAATAAGAGAACTGCACAAAACATCATGATGGTTAACACCATAATTGATTGGTTATATGTTTATACACTTTTAACCTTTACACTCTTTCTCTCCCATTAAAATGAACTGAAAAATCTGTGCAGTGCTGGATGAGTCATCTATATTTTTATATTGATTATTCATCCTCCACTACACAGATTTTTGTCCAATCATATGCTCTCTGCTTGTATATTTTTAGAAAACTATGAAAGCTTGTTTCTGCCAACAGCTAAAAAAGGTAATTGTGAATTGCAAGATGTAACCTCAGAATAGCAAGATGTGAATGCAGAATTGTGAGACGTGAATGCAGAATGTTGGGATGTAACCTCAGAATTGCGAGACCTAACCTCAAAATTGCGAGATGTGAACGCAGAATTATGAGATGTAACCTCAGCATTGCGAAATGTAAACTCAGAATTACGAGATGTATCCTCAGAATAGCAAGATGTGAATGCAGAATTGTAAGACATGAACTCAGAATTGCGAGACGTGAACTCAGAATTGCTAGATGTGAATGAAGTATTGGGAGATGAGAATGCAGGATTGGGAGATGCAAACACAGAATTGCGAGATGCAAATGCAGAATTACGAGATATGAATACAGAATTACACTATGTGAATGCAGAATTGTTAGACATGAATGGAGAATTACAAGATGTGAACATAGAATTGCTAGATGCAAATGCAGAATTACAAGATGCATATGCAGAATTGTGAGATGCAAAAACAGAATTGCGAGATGGGAATGCAGAATCACAAGATGGATATGCAGAACTGCGAGAGACAAATGCAAAATTGTGAGACACGGAAACAGAATTGTGAGACGGGAACGCAAATTGCAAGATGCAAAGATGTAACCTCAGAATTGTAAGATGTGAATGAAGTATTGGGAGATGCGATTGCAGAATTTGGAGATGCGAATTAAGTATCGGGAGATGCAAATGCAGAATTGGAGATGCGAATGCAGAATTGCGAGATGCAAACACAGAATTGCGAGACGTGAACTCAGAATTGGGAGATGCGAATTAAGTATTGGGAGATGTGAATGCAGAATTGCGAGATGCAAACACAGAATTGCAAGACACAAATGCAGAATTATGAGATGCGAATGCAAAGATGTAACCTCAGAGTTGTGAGATGTGAACGCAGAATTGCGAGATGCGAACACAGAATTGCAAGATGCAAATGCAGAATTACGAGATATGAATACAGAATTACACTATGTGAATGCAGAATTGTTAGACATGGAGAATTACAAGATGTGAACACAGAATTGCTAGACATGAATGGAAAATTACAAGATGTGAACACAGAATTGCTAGATGCAAATGCGGAATTACAAGATGCATATGCAGAATTGCGAGAGACAAATGCAAAATTGTGAGATGTGAAAACAGAATTGTGAGATGGGAATGCAGAATTATGAGATGTGAACGCAAATTGCGAGATGCATAGATGTAACCTCAGAATTGTAAGATGTGAACACAGAATTATAAGATGTAACCTCAGAATTGCAAAATGTAAACGTAGAATTATGAGATGTAACCTCAGAATTGCAAAATGTTAATGCAGAATTGTGAGATGCGAACACAGAATTGCAAGATGTGAATGCAGAATTATGAGATGCAAACACAGAATTGTGAGAGACAAATGCAGAATTGTGAGATGCGAACGCAGTATTCAGGACGCGAACGCAGTATTCAGGATGCAAACAGAATTGCGAGATGCGAACGTAGAATTGCGAGATGCGAACGCAGAATTGCGAGATGCGAACGCAGAATTGCGATTTGCGAACGCAGAATTGCGAGATGCGAACGCAGAATTGCGAGATGCGAACGCAGAATTGCGAGATGCGAACGCAGAATTGCGAGATGCGAACGCAGAATTGCGAGATGCGAACGCAGAATTGCGAGATGCGAACGCAAAATTGCAAGATGCGAACGCAGAATTGTGAGATGCAAAAACAAAATTGCAAGATGCAAACACAAAATTGCAAGATGCGAATGCAGAATTACGAGACATGAACAGAATCGCAAGATGCGAACGCAGAATAACAAGATGCAAACGCAGAATTACAAGATGGGAATGCAGAATTGCGAGATGAGAACGCAGAATTGCGAGATTCGAACAGAATTGCAAGATGTGAACAGAATTGCAAGATGCGAACACAATTGCAAGATGCGAATGCAGAATTACGAGATGTGAACACAGAATTGCAAAATGCGAACAAAGAATTGCAAGATGTGAATGCAGAATTGCGAGATGCGAACATAGAATTACGAGATGCGAATGCAGAATTATGAGATGCGAATGCAGAATTATGAGATGCGAACGCAGAATTGCGATTTGCGAACGCAGAATTGCGAGTTGCGAACGCAGAATTGCGAGATGCGAACGCAGAATTGCGAGATGCGAACGCAGAATTGCGAGATGCGAACGCAGAATTGCGAGATGCGAACGCAGAATTGCGAGTTGCGAACGCAGAATTGCGAGATGCGAACGCAGAATTGCGAGATGCGAACGCAGAATTGCGAGATGCGAACGCAGAATTACAAGATGCGAACGCAAAATTGCAAGATGCGAACGCAGAATTGTGAGATGCAAAAACAAAATTGCAAGATGCAAACACAAAATTGCAAGATGCGAATGCAGAATTACGAGACGTGAACAGAATCGCAAGATGCGAACGCAGAATAACGAGATGCAAACGCAGAATTACAAGATGGGAATGCAGAATTGCGAGATTCGAACAGAATTGCAAGATGTGAACAGAATTGCAAGATGCGAACACAATTGCAAGATGCGAATGCAGAATTACGAGATGTGAACACAGAATTGCAAAATGCGAACAAAGAATTGCAAGATGTGAATGCAGAATTGCGAGATGCGAACATAGAATTACGAGATGCGAATGCAGAATTATGAGATGCGAACGCAGAATTGCGAGATGCAAACAGAGTTACGAGATGTAAATGCGGAATTGCAATGTAATCTCAGAATTGTAATATGTAACCGCAGAATTGTGAGATATAAATGCAAAACTGCAAGATGTAACCTCAGAAGATGATATGAATGCAGAAATTGTGATTTATAAACACATAATTCTAAGAAAACTAGTCAAAAATTCAAGATGTTAACTAACTGAGATTGAGATAAATTCACAATTGCAAAAAAACATTTAGATAATTCCACAATTACCCTTATTTACTTTTTTTCCCTAGTCAGAAACAAAAAACAATTGCGAGATGTAAACTCAGAATTCAGAGAAAAAAGTCAGAATTTTAGGATAAAAGTAAAGTTTCTGTCTCTCAGAAAAAAATAAGAATTTTAAGTCAGAATTTTAAGTTGCTAGAAAAAAAGGCAAAATTATGAGATAAAAAGTCGCAATTACCATTTTTATTTCATTTCGTGGCGGAAGCAAACTTCCAAAAAAAAAAAAGATCAAATTCAAATCTTACAATAATTATTTTTCTTGGTAATCAATGAATGACACAAAAGAGGGGCAGTTCCAACATTCTTTTTTTAAAACACATATCATACAACAGTTACATAAAAGCAAAACATTTGAAAATAAATTATATTAAAAGAAACATTGAGAATATAAAACACAACTGCACTGCAATTTGAGAGAATATAAACACCCTGTAAACAACCTGAGAACATTTAACAAATGGTAGATGTTGTTTGGTTATTGTTCAAATAACTTGAATGCACTGAACAAAATGTATTGTGCCATTTCTATTTTAAATTTGACATTATCCAATTGCATTTGAAATTCTATCTATCCTATACAAAAACATATTTCACATTCAATACAACACCTAATATAAGCCATTACGAAGAACACAAGGATAAGACGTTTCCATCTAAACCATGTCGAATGATGACTCAAGGATGTCTGTGTCTCCACAGCGTGGTACAGTACATACTAACCGTTAATTCAGTGTATCTGTGGCCAGACTCATATGATTACTGGTCTCTGCACGCAAACAGCCCAGACCACTAAAAACACATGCAGGCCTCCGGAGATAAAACTGTCTACAGGTTTGCAAGGAGTTATAAAGCTTAGCATGTTATCATATTTGGGTGTTTTAATGCTAAAAGGGACTACAAATATATTTGAATAAATGTGTTAGTGTGTTTTTCTGCCCATTTGCACATACATGTATAAATAAAGACAGTGTGAGATTAGCTCATGAATATTATATTTTTTACCCAGTAGTCCTTGCTAAAATGGGCAGTAGAAATTTCTATTTGGATGTTTGTTCAGTTAGCCCATATGGCAATACAGTGGCAAATATATATTTCAAATATATGCTAAATATAAATTTTAAACAATGCAGCTGAACAAAATGTTTTTAAAATTAAAAATTCAGTTTAAAAACAAATGCCAAAAAACATATTACAATCTTAATTTTTCTGGTAAAGGCAGTATATATATTTATTTATTTAGTTATATAATATTTTTAATTACATATATATATATATATATATATATATATATATATATATATATATATGTATGTGTGTATGTGTGTGTGTGTGTGTGTGTGTGTATATATATATATATACACACACACACACACACTTTTTTATCTAATATATATACACACATATTTTATTTTAACACAATAAAAAAAAACACATTACAGTTTATATACACATATATACAAAGAAAAACTGTATTGTGTTTTTTTTTGGCATTTATAAACTAAATTGTTAATTTTACAAATATGTATGTCGTTTAACATATTTATATTTATATATATATACATATACATACACATACATACACACACACACACACACACACACACACATATATATTTATTTACTGGACAATATATTGGACAATCTATTTTGAATTTGTGAATACACAAATGTTCCTGAAACATAAAAATAATCTAAAAATAACTAAATCTTATCAACATTTATGTAAATTTATTAGCACTTTATTACATTTATTTTTGGTGTATTTTGAAATACAATTTAAATTATATATTTGTAATAAATTATATATTTGTAATATATTTGAATATACATTTGCATATATATATTTATTTGCCATATGGGAGCAGAGGCTTTTTTACCTACTGTAACTCTTAAAATAAAGACTATTTCCAAAAAAGAAAGTGATTAACTTAGAAATCTCTGAAAAATGAATGGGAAATACCAGGTTTAATGGCCGCTCCGCCCCTGTATACAAACAAAACATACGAAGACAAGCTCAGATTTATCACAGATGCATCTCTATCTAGAGATCTGAGCAACATCAAACAGATCACTACAAGATCATCAAGATCACTGCTTTGGTTGAAGAGAAAAACTAAACAAATGAAAGAAAGATTTGGGATCGGATATCTGTTGATAAGAAGAAAAACAAAACATTCTCACATACTGGAACACAATAATCAACACTTTTCAGTTTTAAACTTCAGATATGTTTGTGTCAGCTCAAGGTGATTTGGAAAAACAGGCCTGTTTTAGAACACCAATCCATTGGAATCCTGATTACAGCAGGACGAATCATTGGGGGGGGACGCCCAAGGACAGAGTAGCAATTTCGCTGCAAAACTGTGGTATGTCATTGTCCACAGAAATGCATTTTTTCCCCTCCCGCTTCTCAGTTTAAGCATGTTGGATCTTGCCTTACTCTTACAATACAATGTGTACGGCCCACTAAGAGACACAAGAAGAAATGAGGGGTTAAAAAAAAAAACCATGGAAACATGGCTTAAAGCCTGCATATGATGTCCTAGGCACGCTTTGCCACGAATGACCTTCCATCAACAGCTTAACGTCAAGTCAAGTCGGCCACGCATATCTTCCTTGCCTTGGGACTTCCGTGCATGTTGAACAGGTCTTAAAATCTCGGTGTTTCAGTGCCTTGTGGGTGTGTTGAGATCTCAAACACATTGTGGTCTCGTCACTCCTCAGTGCATTTCAGGCTGGATTTTGATACCCAAAACAGAGCTCTTTCAAACTGACCCCTTAGACGTCAAACCAGGATGGCTGAGCTGTCGGTTTAGGGTCAGGAGAAGGATTGAGAGGGTGATGGAGGCTGTATCATGTTTCTTGGGGAACAAAGCTGTCCACTTCAGCCAAGGGAAGGAAGAGACGCAGGTAAAGGTAAACAGTCTCGCCGTCGACCTCTATCGCGTCCTTAAGATTGGGGTATGTTTGCACAGGATAAAACAGGAAAACAATGGACATTTAAAAACACGTTGATCTCCTGAAAGGGCCAAACTTTCAGGTTTAAGTCACTTGTGAAGGCTGTTTTTCCAGTTGCTTTGATGGGCTTTAGCAGATAAAAAAAACTAATAAATGGCTGAAGGGTTGATCTTGAAGATATGTTCTGGGGAAGAGATGTACATCACATCTGGTTATCCACACAACGTGCAAACAAATGCAGACGGCACATTCGAACGGCACAAATACCCCCCATTTGCCATTAAAATATCACAACGGCAAGAGCAAAACAGGCTTCTATCGCAGAAAGCTTCCCACACCCAACAAACAGACATGAAAACAAGTTTTCTTGCGACAGCACAGCCACTCCTTAGTTAGTCCTTCAGATCGAAGTATATCCCTTCTTTCTTTAAAGCATATCTTTGCAAAGTGTACAGAGTGAAGTCAGGCACTTAATCAACACATGCTGCCAAAACCGATACTGATATGCGATAAGGAAGCCCAGAAGTATCATGCAGGTTAGAGGAAAGTCAACAGCCTGAAGTCATTGCATAGAGCTAGCATGGAAAACAACAACATATAAAACTAAATAATTAATGTTAGTTACCGACAACAAAAGATGCTGTGCACTTACCGGTCACTTCACCGGCAAGTCTCGCTTTAATATGGAGATGGAATGCTATAGAAAAAAGAAAAAAAAAACAAGTTATTAATAGAAGGAAGTAAACACATCATGGACAGTTTATATTGTTTCATAAATGGCAGAATAAATGACTGATATAAACTATTAAAGTTATGAAAGAACAGGGTGTAGTCACCATAGGTAAACATAGAAACAAAGACTCTGTATAACTAAAATAAAGCCTCATAAGTGACTAAAGACTCCACTTACTGTTACAGTCCATTTTGAATTAGCTTGACCTATTTTGATTGATTCATTTCAGCATAGGTCTTCAACCCTGCTCCTGGGGACCCACTTTCCTGCAGAGTTTTGCTGGAGCACGGTTGAAGACCAATGCATTTCAGTATTCAATAAAATAACTACACTAACCATTCAACTTTATTAATAGAATAAAAATCTTACGCACACCAAAGAGTCATTTATTTGATTAAAAATTCAATAAAATCAGTAATTTTGTGAAAAATTATTAAAAATTTTAATAACAGGGGTTTGTTCTGTTCTCTGAATAGAATGTTTAAAAGAACATTTATTAAAAAATAAAAATCTTTTGTAACATTTTAAATGCCATTACTGTCACTTTTGATCAGTTACATCAATCTTTTATGAATAAAAGTTAAAAAAAGTAACACTTTACACAAAAACGTGCATGTCATTTGTTAACATTAGTTAATATATTAACTAACATGAACAAACAATGAGCAATACATTATTGCATTATTTATCTTTGTAAATGTTACTTAAAAATACAGTCGTTCATCAGTGTTCATGTTAGTTCACAGTGCATTAATGTTAACAAACACAACTTGTGATTTTAATAATGCAGTAGTACATGCTAACTAATGTATTACATTAACTAATTAACCTTACTGTAAAGTGTTACCAAAAAAAATACTGACTCCACACTTCTGAACAGCCAATTTTGCAATTAGGTTTTCAATTAACTCTTTAAGTGCATTCTGGGATTGCCTTCTTGTCAAGGTATGAATTCAATTAAAAAATAAATAAATAAAGCTTATTTAAACTTAGAAAAAAGCTAGTTTTTAAAGTTTGCAGATGTCTAGGTAGTGCCGTCTAGGTAGGTGGCTCATAAGGTTTTGGAACACAGCCAATGTTAAACGCCTGCATAGAATGTTGCACAAACATTAAAAAACCCTGTTAGTCACAAACAAATTACACATATTATGTTCTTCTACGGGCAATGTAATTACATAGTGAACCATATATTCTTGCAAAATAAAATTGTGTTTCAGTGACAAAAAATATCTGAACAATTCACGCTATGCCAAACAGGTCAAACGCTCATAGCGTTTGTGAGACTTCATTGACATGCACGACAGATAACAGAGCAAAATAAGCAAAAGAACAAGACAGACAGTTGAGCAAGGCTGAAACCGCTGCAGAAATGCTCACAAGGGTAAGAAAGTGAGACAGAGACAGACGTGTGTGGACACGACTGACATTCCAACGATATTCCTCAATGATCTCCCTTTTAATTCTCGTTCTGATTCTTTCATCGAGATACACGGGAGATTCGGATTAAGATAATTATATAGCAGATGTAGGTAATTATGTCATTTGATCATTATTTTCATTCAGCTCAATAGGAAAGTCAGTCAAAGAGACTGACAGATAGTCAAAAGAAAATTAATAGTGAGAAAAAAAAAAAAAAGCTTATTTATGTGCTTACATAGAAGTACATATTTAATTAAGTAGCACGGGTATATTTGTAGCAATAGCCAGAACTACTTTGAATGGGTCAAAATTATACATTTTTCTTTTATGCCAAGTAAAGATCACGTTTCATGAAGATATTTTGTACATTTCATACAGTAAATATGTCAAAACTTAATTTTTGATTAGTAATATGCATTGTTAAGAACTTAATTTGGACAGCTTTAATTTAGTTTTTTTTGCACCCTCAGATTCCAGATTTTTTTTTTAAATCTATCTTAACAAACCATACATCAATGGAAAGCTTATTTATTGTTCTGGATTTCAAAACATTGATTATCTGTGGTCAAAAACATGCAATCTACACGAAATAACCTGTTAATGAAAATATCAAAAAGACTAAACATCTGCAGGTGGTCTAAAAGGAAATGAACTAAGGCTGTACGTTATCTATGACAGACGTCAGAAAACAAATGAAGGGTAGTCGAGCTTAGCTCCCTCCCAGGATGCATTTGTCACAGATGAAAAACTCGAAGTGCAACTTTCAGTCAAAGATCTGATACATTTTGCTAGTAAAACTGTTTAGATCTATACACAAACTTTGCATTTCAAAAATTCAGGCTTATCCAAAACTGCGAAACGTCTATCGCTACTCTAAATGAGGTCACTAATGTGAGACAACTATACCTGGGCGGTTTTGCATGCAGTGTTTGTATTTCTGTGAGTGTGTAGGCAACTGTGTGAGCCGTGCTAGTTTCTTATCGAATAAACATCTCTCTGTTAGTCTCTGTCAGTTTCATTTGAATATGATATCCCTCTAAGCTAAGTTTTACATTTCCAGTATTTCCTGTCCTTTCCATTTGCAGCATATACTATCTAAATCTATTTAGGTAGGAACACAAGCCTTCTATGAACTTCTTGTAGTGATTAGACGTTTGTCTAAGCAAGACAGACTTATCATCTGTCTGATAAAATCAATGTCAAACTTCTTCCAGACTAAATTTAAGAAACATTGTCCTCTAGTTTCTTTATCTCCCAGCATGAGATAGAAATGCAAGCTGATGTCTGCTTTCAGAGTCAAGCGTAGAAGGATTGGGTGTGGAAGGCTTGGCAAACAGACCTCACCACTTGGAATATTTGGCGGTAAAAAGTTTGAAGGGAAGAGAGTTGTAAAAAGAAGAGACAACCAGAGCACAAAGGCAATAAAATGACCACAAAAATGTCCATAGAGGAACAGTATTCCAAAAAAATTACAATTCTGTTATTTAATTAGATGTTATTCTAAACATTCTGAATATTCTGTTAGAGTGCACCAACATAAAAAAAACATCAGAACTTTATTCTCTTTATTTGAGAATATAGTGTGTGAGTCATACATGTCAACTACTTTTTTTTTCCTGTTTAGGTTTGAAACTGGTTTTGGAACATGTGACTGAGTAAAGAATGATATTTTGTATTTTCATGTGAACTATTCTTTTAATAGTGCATGCTACTGTTTAAAAGATTTGGGTCAGTAAGATTTTTCTGGGGGAAAATTTACTTTTATTAAGCAAAGCAGCATTCAATTGATTGAAAGTGACAGTAAAGATATTTATATTTTTACAGATTTCTATTTTAAGAAAAACTGTTGTTCTTTTGAAGTTTCTATTCATTAATGCAGCAAATCAGCATATTAAAATGTTTTGTTAAGAATCATGAGACAGTGAAGACTGGAGTAATGATGCTGAAAATTCAGCTTTGCATCACAGGAATCAATTACATTTTAAATTATATTCAAAAAGAAAGCAGTTATTTTAAACTGAAATAATATTTCACAATATTACTGTTTTTACTGTATTTTTCCTCAAAAAATACAGCTTTGATAAGCGTAAGAGAACAATCTTACTGAGCCCAAACTTTCTGAACGATACTGATGTATAAGTGTGATTACATTATTACATCCATAATATTTACATACCACAGACAAGACTGAACAATATTGCCACATTATTAGCACTGTATCATCACACTAACACCACTATAAAAGCCATTACGAAAGAACAATAATCTAGTGTTTCCTGAATAAATGACTTCATTCAACTGCCCCGTTGGCAAATCAAAGTGACTGGAATGAAACCAGGAAGTGGCAGAATGCATCATATCCTCTCTGACAATCATTTCTTACAACACATGTGGGTTGTCTGAAGGTTTGCTGATAGACACAGTCATGTATCATGTTTCCGAAACCACCCCCGTATCCTGAGAGGTCAAAATGTTAAGTGGTGAAGTTGTTTGTGTGCACAATCAAGAACTGTCATTGCCTAATTATTAGGTTTAAACGTCTGGGGATGCAAAAAATGAGAAGGGACAGGGGCGACATGGAGAGTAAAGATCTACAAGCTATGAATGAGAAGAGAAAGAGCTTTCTGACAGCTTTTAAGGCTTAATGGTTATTATCATTCAGAACAATTTCAAATCAAACCTATATTTATATGGACTGGATTCCTGTATGTGAAGGGAGGGAAGAGGAATGGATTTTAGACTCACTCTGTGCTTGATTTTTTCTTGCGCTTTATAATACAAGCGATGATGATCACAGCCACAAGCACGCCAATTACAATCCCAGCAATCGCTCCACCAGACAGGCCCTCGTCTACCGCACCGACCTCTGCAAAACACAAGGCGTTTAGGGTATAATAGATTCAACACACAACATATGAAAACCACATACTGTATCTAAACATACCATCAGGGTCTAAAACTATCATTCTGCTACACCAATACGCTGATTTAAAAAAAAAAAAAAATGCTGGTCACAGTTTGTGAAACTGTGTGTGCATTATTTTATTTAAAAAACAGTCATAATGTGGGGAAACACATCTAATGGCAGTTTTTATTATTATTTATCCAAACTAGGGGTGAGCGGTACACCGGTGTCATAGTCATCACCGGTGTGACATTGCGCCACGACATGGATTTTCTAATACCGTCAATACCGTAATGAATCAATTATGTGCCTTGAACGGCTGCATTTACATCAATAATAGCTAATTCTAAATAATAAGGCATTCAATTTTCTTCAAATGTTCAGGTGTGGTCTGAATACCTGTCCTTATACTATATATCTTGTTGTAAATAAAAAATTAAAACATATTCGTATCAGCTTTGCAGGTGGTAGGTAAAAGGGGAGTGGCCATTAAACGACTGGTGAAACATCGTGAAGAAAGGTCGGCCCTGTAGCCTATACCAGGGGCGGAGTGGCAATCGGGACGACCGGGACTTTTCCCGGTCGGCCGGCCGAAGGATTTACACAGCGGATCTCAAATTGAGCAGGCGTGAGCCGAACGCAACCGGCCTGAGCTTATTAGAATCATTGACGTTACTAAATTCTCCGCGAATAGCGGCCAAATACTCCCACATACTCCCCCTAAACGTCCAACCAATATTTATATCCATCCAATCACAAAGCTCTTTCTAGAATGCTCTTAGTTCTATAGTTTCTTACAGGCCCGGCTCCACGGCCACCCAATCAGAAGCTTGGCCCACCCGACCTGAGCCCCACACTACATAGCCAATCACAAAATTGGCGCAATATTTAGTTGAGCTCCATATTTTTTTCTTATCGGCGCACCCGCAAATATTCTAATATTGTATATAATTTTCGCACTTTCAATATGCAGGGTATAGAAATCGCTTTTAAATGAGTGCTCGCGCTGTTTACTTTTACTTTCGATTTTGCGTTAACGCACACTCTGTGTAAAGGGAGCAGCACATCTTATAATAGATATTTGTCAGTGAGTACGAGATTGCAGCAAATCCTCCAGTCTATTTTTGCCATCTCTCTTTACTTTCGACCTGTGATCATTCAAATCTAAAGGTCATTGTACACTGAGTCCGATCTTCGTATGCGGTTTTTTTTTTTTTTTTTAAGTTTTCTCATATTCACCATCCTTATCAAAATGCTTATTATGGATGCGAAAATGCAGAAAATCAAACACGATCCGAATTTTTTTTTTATGACGGACGAAAGTTTCAGAGGTGTGTAAACTCGATTAACATAACCTGTATATTTTTTTTTAAACGTGCATCTCGGACGAAAATTTCGTACTCATGTGTGCAATGACATTAACTCCAGCAGCTCGTGTTGGATGCAGGGTTGCCAAGTCCGCGTTTTTCCCCACAGAATTGGTCTACTTTTAAACTGTTGCCATGGGTTGATTTCCCCCAGTTATTTAAAGGTTTTAAATATTGCAGAAATTAAATTTAAATAAAAAATTATTTTTGTTTTGTTGTACACCAAGTAAGATCTTTAGGTTTTTTGCAAAATAAATATGTTGAGAATGCATAATACTCTCCCATGTCTCTTTCTGATAAGGATATCTACCATTTACTTATTATATTATAAAATATTAACTTTATTCACATACTAAAGGGACAGGACAGGCTACCTCTCCCAAAATGTACCAAATAAAGTAATACCGTGATATTATACCATCACCGTTTAAAAGATGAAAAATACTGTGATATTAATTTTAGGTCATATCGCCCAACCCTAATCCAAACTAAAAGAATTGAGCAAATCAATAAAGAAAAATCACTATAATACTACTGAGCTGTAAAGTTTTTCATGATGATATTTTAAATGAATAGTATTTATTATTTCTAATATTATAAACTATTTTCATTATTAAAATTGATCAAATAAACATTTTACTTAAAATCCACTCTAAATAAAACAGTTTACTTAAATAATGATTTATTCATTTTTTTTCATTAATAATTCTGTTAATCTGGCATATCAAAGCCAATATTCTCAAAAGGAACAAATATCGGCCGATTAATCGGTTTGGTGGACATATATCAGTTCAAAACTAGATATGAATTACCACTCAAAATTGGCATTAATCCGTAGGCACACTTAGTGGCTTATGCCAATAATGTCAAAACATTTGATAAATATTACAATAATATAAACACAACATATAATAATATAAAAAACATAATATCATATAATTATAGGTTATTATAAAATAATTTTAATTAATGTGAAATATAAATATTAACATTATTAGATCAATCAGTCTTGCCAATAGGCTATATCAGTATATAACTTTTTAGTATTTGAATTACAATTTAATAATGGCCTATATGATGATCTTGAAAAGCCAAGATGTAGATTTTTTTTTTTTTTTTTGTAAACTGAGAATGGGAATAAATTCATGTGAAACATAAATATGAATTTACTAATTAATTAATTAGTCTTGCCAAAATATAGCAGTATTTGAATGACAAGATTTATATACCGATACCTATAATTTCAAAATGACAAGATGTGGGTTTTATGTTTTGTGAGCTGAGAATGGTAACAAATTTTTGAGCTGCCACATTTACCTGTGAATGCGAGTTTATTAATATTTATTGTTTTACAATTATTTATTGTATAATTTTAGATATAATATTAAAATAATATGAGATATAATAATACTATATTAACAATTTATAATGTCATATACTTAAAATATTATAATATAATAAAATGTAAAGTAATGCGAAACATTAATATTAACTTATTTAATTAATTAATTTTGCCAATAATACCGATAACACCTATACCGATAATATTAAAATGGCAAGATGATTTTGCGAGCTGGGAATGGGAATTTGTATTTAAATAATTACACATATTTACCTGTGACTGCAAGTTTGTATATTATAAAATATAAAATTATATAATTATAATATTACTTATATAATATTAGAATAACATATGCAATATATAATAATACTATTAACAATTTCTAACATTATAAATTTTAATTATTACAATATAATAGAATGTGAAACATAAATATTAACTTAATATTTAATTAATTAGTCTTGCCAATATGTCAGTATTTGAACTACAAAAATTATATACTGATAATACTGATACCGATAATCTTAAAATGCCAAGATATAAATTGTAATTTTTGTGACCCGAGAATGGGAATGAATTCTCTAACTGCCATGTTTACCTGTGACTGCGAGTTTGTATATTATAATATAATTATAATAACACTTACTTATATTCAAATAATATATGCAATATATA
This sequence comes from Garra rufa, assembly GCF_049309525.1. Taxonomy (NCBI): domain Eukaryota; kingdom Metazoa; phylum Chordata; class Actinopteri; order Cypriniformes; family Cyprinidae; genus Garra; species Garra rufa. The sequence goes on from NC_133377.1 coordinate 37,809,079, forward strand.
ATAATACTATATTAACAATTTTTTTTAATGTCATATAATTAAAATATCATAATATAATGGAATGTAAATTAATGTTAAACATAAATTTTACCTTATTATTTAATTAATTAGTCTTGCTAATATATCCGTATTGGGATCACAAAAAGTATTTTAAGTATAATACCTATACCGATAATCTTAAAATACCAAGACGTGGGTTTTATGTTTTGCGAGCTGAAAATGTGAATAAATTCTTGAACTTATATTATAATTTACAATATAATTATAATATTACTTATATAATATTAGAATAATATGTGATATAAAATAATAAAGTAAACATTTTAATGTCAAATAATGAAAATCTTAAAAATTAATAGAATTTAAATGAATGTGAAACATATTAACTAATTTAATTAAATAGTCTTGCCAATATATCATTAATTGAAATCACAAAAATAATATACTGATAATACTGATACCGATAATCTTAAAATGCCAAGATATGGATTTTTTGTTTTGTGAGCCGAGAATGAATTTTTGATTTACTTTTTCTGTGAGTTTGTATTATTACTATAATATACAATATAATTATAATATTTCTTATATAATATTAGAATAATATATGTGATATATAATAATACTACATTAACAATTTACGTCATATAATTAAAATATTGTAATATAATAAAAAGGAAATTAAGGTAAAAAAAATAATATGAACTTATTAACTTATATTATTAACTTAAATATTTAATTCATAAGTCTTGCCAATATATCAGTATTTGAATCACAAATATTTTATACTGATAACACCGATACCGATAATCTTAAAATGCCAAGATGTGGATTTTATGTTTTGTGTGCTGAGAATGGGAACAAATTATTGAACTGCCATGCTTACCTGTGACTGCGAGTACGTGTGTCTTTGTTTCCATCTTTCCTGTAATGGGGTTGAATGCCTGACAGGTGTACGTGCCACTGTTCGTGACTTGGGCCTTTTCAATATTAATTTCTGCCTGGCTGATGTTCATCGCCGTACCGTTATGTTTCCATGAGTATACACTGGGAGGAACAGACTCTGCAGAGCAGAGTAATTTTGTAGAATCTTCAAACTTCACCGCAGACTTTCCATCAACCTTCACATTCAGTGGACCATCTGAGGGACATCAGAGAGTTCGGCTCAGTTAAGGTGGTCACATTTACATCATAGTAGTGCAAACAAACAGTCGGTGACAATACAAGCATAAAGGAAACCACCACCATTTGCAAACAAGATGTAAATGTTTAGACAAGACAACAAAAGAGTACTGATCCACGAATCACTGTGTTCTATGCAGCCATGACACGTGTCTCTGTCCTCCAAAGTAAAATGCTGGACAAAATCCCAGCCAATCAGAAAATCCTTAATTTGCAGAAATGAATCTAACATGTGGATTTTCGATCAAAGAGATTTCAGACACAAACCCCTTCTCATGTTACTTTGTGCTTTGAAATCCACACAACTTATTCAAAAATAGATTTACTGCATGATCGATCATTGTGAGGAATAGCTCACATAAAAAGTATTTCAATGAAACTACCCTCTCTTGGATACTTACAGTTGATCACCATCTTATAGGTGCTTTCGTCTTTGTTGACTTTGTTCTTCAGTTGGCACTTGTAGTCACCAGCATCCTCTTTAACAACTTTAAGGATGGTTAGAGTTTTCTTGTCGGCTGAGAGAACGACACGGTCACTAGGAGTCAGTGGTTTGCTGTCCTTCAGCCATTCCACACTTTCGGCTTTTCCAGCAGCTGCCGAGCAGGTGATGTTGGCCGTACTGTTGCCAGCAATGAGAAGTGATGAGGAGCTGGAGATAGCTGTTCCAGATAAGGCCTCTAGCAGAACAATGCAGAAGAGAAAACAAATAATTATCAATGCTTTCAGAATATAGACCTTTATTACAAGGTGAGAATGAAGTTCAAAAAGCTCTCATGTACTCAGGCTAAATTTGACTAAAACTGCAGCAATATTGCGATATATTATTGTAATTTGAAATAACTGTTTGCTCTTTGAATATATTTTAAGATGCAATTTATTCCTGAATTTTTAGCATCATTATGCCAGTGTTAAGTGTCACATGATTTTTCAGCAATCCTTCTAATATGCTGCTCAAGAACACTTCCTAATATTAGCTGTTCCGTTTAATATTTTTGTGGCACACTTTTAGAATATAAAATTCAAAAGAACAGCATTTATTTGAAACACAGAGTAAACTGCACATAATAACAAATCAAGCAATTATACAATAGTTCTTTTTGGTCCTCAAATGTGATTGGCTGAGAGTAGTGTGATATTCTAGTGATAACAGAACTCCAACCGTTTCACCATTTGTATCACTTCATTTGTGGTGTATCTCACAGCGAGTGTCATTGGGGGATGCCCAAATCAACTAAAATTTTATAAATAATACTGTTTGTGTGTCACGGAATGTAGAGTTTTTAGGCAAGAATGCACTTGTTTAGACTTGAAATATGGGGTTTGTTAAGAAAGATAAGGTCTATTTGAATATTTGCTTCAATGTTTTTGAAGATGTGAGCTCCAGGGCATCAGCGGCCATTCCAAGCTTATGAACCCACCGAGAGCAGCCTCACCTCGGCCAGAATTTACCTAGAATTCTAGAATTTACCACTGACTCTAATGTCTCTATATAGGTTAAACAATAGATATATTTTGTTTTGTGTATATCTAACAGGCAATCTTTGGTCTCATTAATCTATTATTTGTTCCAGAGCAAATAGTTTTGGCTGAGGGCAAAATCTCACCACGTTATTATGCAACTTTAATGCTGTATATCAGAGCGCTGCCTTTGTGCTTTTGACTGAATTGCCTAGCAACTTATATTATGGGTGTTGTTGTTTATTAAATATTATTATTCAATAAATAATATTTTATATAAATATTAGTAGTATTTAATAATAGTACTTAGTGTTGGGAAATGCTTTGTGTGTTCCTGGTTGTGATTTCACTTACATTATTTCTCCATTAGATGGTGACAAGAGAGTGTTTTTATAAATGAGACAGCAGTAAAGACTTTTATATTGAAAAAGAATGAAACAGGGTTGTAAACAAGCTATTTTTACTTTCAACAACCACTTGCAATATGCAGCCAATAATGAATGCATCAAGCAGCGCTGTCATTGGAAATCATCCGTACCAGATGAAAGAAGGTATGACAAAGATATCGCTTTCCTCAGTGGACATTAAAACTAATGTTTTATAGTGAATACGAGATTGAGCTGAAGAATGAATGCTGTATCAGATGCAGGCAATCACACTTGCTCAGTCCATCTCTGTCATAATAGCTTTTAATATAGTAATACAATAAGCTTGTAATAAACCAAGTGTTCCTTCGTTACTAGTTGTAAAGTGACATTTTCAGATTAGTGACAGAGGCTTGGGCTCAGCTATTAAATTAAATGGAGGAAAGACGTTTACACAAAAGATGGTTTTTAAAGACACTCCCCTGTTGTTTTTTTATGCATTTACACACTTGTGCCATTGAACTGTTGTATAAACACAATATCACACTCGTAGCAGTGTGATATGGCTGTATATTGGCACTCTGTGATTACCTATGGCACTTGGCCTGGAACCTTGTGTCAATGGCCAAATCACAGCCATACCGATATACAGCCATATCGCTCTTCTATGAGTGTGATATTGCTAATTTGAACAGTCGTTGCATGCAAGGTGGTGAGAGTATGAGCACAATAATAAGAAAACTCCACCAAAACACAGACATGTCTGGGAAAAACAGGACATATTGTCATCCCGAAATCTGGGCAAGTGAGATAATCTCCAAGCAGCTTCATTCACCACAGCATTTACTTTCTGATCATCGCCTTTTTCTCTGGCACTATTCTCTTGTTTGTTCAGACATCATTACTGTGGAATGTACCAGTCTGATTCAGACCCATTGCATTCGCCAAATACCTGCAACTCTACCGTTCCTCACACATTGTCTTCCTCCTAAACGCCTGCGTTTTTAGTTTCGGGTAAGACACATGAAAACAGCTGCAAATGAATTCTCTATATCCATCTGGAAAACATTTCAAGAAATGCATTTGTAACCCAAGGGAGTTCTTCATATTAGATCTCATTAAATCTGTTTTGCATGAACGGTTTGCATTAAAATTTTATACAAAATCAATGACTCAAAAACACATTACGGTTACAACTTTATGATGAACCCTTCACTGCGAGTGAAACCTTAGCCGAGCAGTACCTGCCCAAACCGTAACTGACGTCAGACAGTTTGTATTCTGCTTTCTTTAGTGTGCAGGTTTCACACACGTGGAAACACCTCAGGGGAAGACACTGTTCTTCACAAAAGCCACAGAGCCTGAGACCACAGGTTCAGAAGCCGTGTAAAATCGATCTGCCCTCAATCAAAGAAAGCAGAACATTCCTGAAACTTCTACCCGCTAACATGAGCTGAGACAGACCTCAGAGCCAAGCAGACGAACAGGTTCATCTTTTAAAAGCACTTGTAAGCCAGGAAGCCATTTTGAATAATGACAAATAGACAAACAGACATTGCTTAGTGATATTAAAAGTGTAGTTCACTCACAGATGAAAATTCGGTTATAATGTCATTCCAACCTTGTATGACTTTTTTTCAGTGTAACATCAAAGGACAAATTCTGAAAAGGTCTGCTACCAGCTGATTTTTTTTACATGCAATTACAACTAATAGGGGCCTGAAGATTTCAAGCTTTTCAAATGATGAAAATGCACCTTCAAATCATAATAAAAGCAGACTTGTGCACTATATTGAAACCTTTTGAAGACAATATTGCTTTGCGAGAAAGACGTTTTGTGAATGAAGCATTCAAACGATTAATAAACTGTAAAGGTTTATTGAATACACTAAGAAGAGCTGAAGGAAATACAAAGATTTTTTTTGTCAAGATCTATTTCCACTTAAAGTTATTGTAGGATTTCAGAAGATTTGGGACATAGTCTTATTTTTAGGCTGTTTTTGTATCCTTTTTAATTTTGAAAGCCTCAGTTCCAACTTGTTGCACTAAATGCATTGGAAAAGTGCAACCAGCAGCAATTCACCTCTTGTGCTCCACATAAGAAGGTCATGCGGGAGTGGAATAACATGAGTAAATAATGACTTAGAATTAGCTTTTCTAAGTAAACTAAGCCTTCATCATTTACCAAAGATCTCAAATCTCATTTTAGTTTCATTTCCATTGTCCTTTTCAAGGCAAATATACTTGTTCCTCTTCCAGAGTACTTAAATTTTTGTTTTGTCTTTATCTCACTTCTTGGCAATGAAGGCACCATGGTAAAGCATGTCTATCGCTGTACTGCTCCACTGCTAATCAAAAGATTTCAACGGATGTCTTAACTTACCTACACTCTTAAAAACAATAGTGGTTCTATGTAGCACCATACAGCAGGCTTAAAAAACTGTTTATAGAGGATAAATGAAGTTATAATTTAAATATATATGGTTTATAACTATGTAAACTCAAATCTGTTCAATCAATTTGTAACTGAACCTCTCAACGTGCCACTTGGTTAGCCACAAATATATTTATATAAAGCAAGATGACCATTTATAGACAAATTGCATATTTATATACCACCAAAAGGGCCTCTCAATATGCTTTTCTGAAATACGCATATTCAAATTTTAGCTTGCTATTTTGCAACCTTCATTCAAATACAAAACATGCAAGAACATCATAGTTTGCATGATCAGTGATTTCCTAAAAACAGTTTATCATTATCAATTTATCATTATCAATTTGATCGGAGAATTTGAGAATAAAAAAAGCCTTCTTAATGATACCCATTTTTAATAGTGGACTGTATTTATTTGCATGTACTATAATAGTAGTACTAGAGAAACAAAGTACAATACAACTTCCGTTGTATTCAAAGCAGCTGTACATGACTTTAGGCTTCTGACTTACCCAGAACAGACACCACAGCAACCGGCGAGGAAATGTAGCGGTTGGTCTTCGCGTTGAAGGCCACACAGCTATAGTTTCCACTGTTTATTTCCTCTACTTTGGTGAAGGCAATGTCGGCCGTGGACTTCTCAGGCAGCTCCACCCCATTAAACATCCAATGGAGCTGTGCAGGAGGGTCAGACTGGGCTGAGCATGAAAAGGTTAAGTTGGAGCCTTTCTTAAGAAACAAATCTGTTGGAGTCTGTGTCATGACGACATTCTCAGGGCCATCTAGACAGAAGAAAAAAAGAGGTGATGAAAAGGAGGCATAAGCAAAGGTTTATTAAAGTGATTTCAATACATTCCATTGATCAATGATTAATTTGTTTTATTTTTTTGAAAATACAATTCTAGTTTTTGACAAAGTCCCAACAATTTAAGAATATAAATATCAAATGTTGTGCCATGTCACACCATTTTACATCTACCATTTCATCAAGATACTGTAAATGTTATCTTTAAATGAGGAGGATGTATTTTGAGTATCAGGATGTGGTTATAGTTCAAATTTAGGACAATGAATCTCAAAAATGCTTTTAGAAATCATTGACAGTCTAAGCCTCAATCGATTCTGCTGCATGCATTTACTTCACAACCGAACCATGCAGTTCAAAAAGATTTGATCTGTAAATGCACAAATGCACAAACACTTTTACAACAGCCATCCTCTTCCTGCTGTTCACAGGCTCATTCACAACCATATTTCATCTAAGCTCAAGCTGCATTTTTTCCTGCACCTGTGAAGAACCTGTCTGAACTAGAAAGTCTCTTCAGATCTCTGCTGTCATGTGTGCTTCCTAGTGCACATCTGCAGAAACAAAGAAGTAAAAAAAAAAAAAAAAAACGAAAAGAGAATCTCAACTTATCTGCACTAGCACTACTGTAGTATTGCTCAAAACATCTAGCATTGGTAAATTTACTTTACTGCAAGTACTTGTATGCACAGAATTGTGCGAATTTATGTGTGAAGACACATAATTAGCTTCATTGTAAAATCAGGGTCATTATGTAACACATTTTCATCAATAATGGCTTAATAAAAAAAAGTTCAGCCAAAAATATGAAAGGTGTGGCATTATTTACATTACTTTCGTTAATTTTAAAGAGCTATAAACCACTTTTTTATACAACAACATTAAAAAGGGACCAATAAACTACTGAATTCAGAAGTCACTTAAAGTGATATTCTTCCCCTTGTACATTGTATTCATGGACAAAACATTTTCTAAGTACATTTTTAGTTAAAAACCATGTAAATGGTGAACTGGTTCTTACACAAAGCCATTGAATGGCTTTAAAATGCTTGTAATATAGTGCAGAAGTTGTATGCACCCCTGCTTGTAATATAGTGCAGAAGTTGTATGCACCCCTCTTTAGACCTTTTTTTTTATCTTGAATGACATGGTCACTATGAACAGTCATTGCATGGAAAGTGTTGCGAAATGTAAAACATTACATCATATGGGCTTGGAACAACATAAGGGTGAGTAATCAATGACACCTTCAACTTTTTGGCTGAACTGTTCCTTTAAGGCATCCGTGTATTTGTCTTAGATTAAGCATGTGTGGGTGTGGATCAGGTACGTACAGCTCACAGTGAGATTGAAGGCAGGGCTCGTCCCTGACTCCAATGCGTTTTTTGCAATGCAAAAAATGGGTCCTCGCAGATCTGTACGACGAACTTCTGCAACAGTTAGCTCATCGCCAGCTTCGTTTAGCTTTATATGTGTGCCATCCGCCACCAAAGGTACTGAACCGTTCATCCACTTGTAAGTAAAGGAGCCTTTGGCAGAGCAGGTAAGAACCACGGTGTCGTTGAACTCTACAGCTTCAGGCAGATTGGACGAAATCTTGACATCAGTTACGGGTTCTGGAGAAAAGAGAAGAGAAACACGGATTGTTTATTTAGAAACACCTTTGCTCTTTCCCAGGGAATGAAACCTTAGAGAAACCTGGAGTTAAGTGCCTTGCTCAAGGCCATAATAGTAACAGGTCATGACTTGCTTCTTGGGCGATCCAACCAACAACCTCTGGATAACCATCCCTAAGATTTGACAACATATTTCTCCCATCAAGAAAGTCTCCTACAGATCTCAAATCTCATCAATGCTTGATTTCCAGTCAATGGATGAATGTCTTTAAAATGAATCATAAGTTAGTCACAAAATGAGTCATCACTACTATCCCCTTGGATTGATTCATATCATATCATTCATCCTTCTTTAAACCCAAATGCAAATGCCATATTTGCACAGTGAGAGTAATCATCTTCTGTTATTCAGTGCAACTCTGCCTTAAAGAGCTGCTGTAAAGTTCACTTTTAGTATTCAACTAATGCTTAGAACAAATTTGTGCAATAACCTTCAACCACTAGGCTTCACCAAGCCACTGTCTAGTCTCTCACTATATAACTTTGATTGCACTGGATATTGAATACTCACCAAGAACCTCAAGATCAACCTGTCCGGACTGTGGCTTTCCCTGCAGAGTGACTATAGTGAGAGTATATTCTCCTCCATCCTCCTTCACCAGCGGCCCAAGCTGAAGCTCACACGTCGTCTTATTGTAGATGATTCTGCTGGCGTATTTATCATCAACGTTTTCGGTGTTTGTTGATGGAATGCTTGTGATTATTGGTGCAATTACTTCACCATTGTTGAAATTCCATGTTATGGTTAGAAAATCCGTTGTTGAGGTGATTGTTGTCTTGAAGGTCACATTTTTACCTGGTTCAATGGGGTAAGGAGAAATCTAGATTAAAACACCCACGCTAAGATCTTAGAAATGATACATTTAACCATTTAATGAATAGTATTATTAAACATTTTGATTTCATGAACAAATGGTGGTGCAACCATCTATTGAAAGTATACTCGAATACTATCCTTGCACCTTGAGTACATGTGAGTACAGAGCAGGTTTTCTTGTCACATGACAACAAAATGGCTTGGTTATGCCACACTATATTTGATTTGGAACTGGAAGACATTTTTAAGTAATACTTTTCATAAAATAAAAAGGCTAGTAACTTCTAATCTACCAAATTACTGACCGTACTTGTTTTAAGATTTCCAGATATTTTTAACAACAACATATCAAAATTGGTTTAGAATAAAAAAACAAAAACACCAAAGCATGGATAAACCACAGCGACTCACCTATAACGCCGTTCGTTTTGTCGTTGAGAAGCGGACTGCCCTCGGAATAGCATCCTATAAGAGGAATGATTTTCAGTCAGGACACTCAAGGTGAGTTTTAAAAATAAAACTACACATTACACATCATGCCCTGGTGTAGGCACCTACTGAAAGGTTTTTAAATGAGATTTACATACATAATTTTAGTTTTTGAAATTCAAAATAAAACCCTAAATGTGGCAAGTCACATTTTGGTTTTTAATTTTAATTTTTAACTTACCAAGAGCAGCCAAAAAGAGCAAAGGCAGCCTAAAGTTAAAGAAATCCATATGGAGAGATGTGAGTCCCTGGAGCGACAGACAGGAATGTGAGACGGTGTGACTCTTCTTGAGAAAGTTAACGCGACACACCCAACCAGTTTATCTGAGAACCCGCCCCGTTCAACCTGTACTCTTCTGATGTCATCCTTTACTGTGCTTCATCAAGAGGAAACATTGCCCCCTAGACTTCATTTGTCACTGACATTTTCTACCTCGCCATATAAAAGCACACAGCATGTTGCCTATTTGCATAGAATACTGAATCAGCGGATGTAAACAAACCGTCAGTATAAATAATTATGGCTGTTTTATTCATCACATAAAACCTGAATTAAATACAAAAGTAAAGTTCGCACAAGATCAGGGTGTCATTTTAACACTGAAATAATATGCACGTCAAATTAACATATTTACACCTCACTTTTAATAATGTGTATGGGTCAACATTATCGATTTTTCTTTTATACCAAAAATCATTAGAATATTACATAAAGATCACGTTCAATTAAGATATTTTGTAAATTTTCTACCTTAAATATATCAAAACTTATTTTTTGATTAGTAACATGCATTGCCAAGAGCTTTATTTGGACAAATCAAAGGCGATTTTCTCAATATTTAGATTTTTTTGCACCATCAGATTGCAGATATTCAAATAGTTGTATCTCGGCCAAATATGTGACCCTGGACCACAAAACCAGTCATAAGGTAAAATTTTACAAAACTGAGATATATACATCATATGAAAGCTCAATAAATAAGCTTTCTATTGATATATGGTTTGTTAGGATAGGACAATATTTGGCCGAGATACATCTATTGGAAAATCTGGAATCTAAGGGTGCAAAAAATCTAAATACTGAGAAAATCACCTTTAAAGTTGTCCAAATTAAGTTCTTAACAATGCATATTACTAATCAAAAATTACATTTTGATAGGTTTACAGTAGGAACTTTACAAAAAAATCTTCATGGAACATGTTCTTTACTTAATATCCTAATGATTTTTGACATAAAAGAAAAATCAATAATTTTGACCCATACTATGTATTTTTGGCTATTGCTACAAGTATACCCCAGCGACTTAAGACTGGTTTTGTGGTCCAGGGTCACATATGGTCGTTTCCTAACAAACCATGCATCAGTGGAAAGCTTATTTATTATATATGCTATATGCGATATGATGTAAATCTCCGCTTCAAAAAAATGTAACCTTATGAGTGGTTTTGTGGTCCAGGGTCACATACAGGCTTACAAACATAAATCATTTCAATATTAATTCTAAATAAAATAAAAATGTGTAAAATACATACAGTAAAAGTATAAAATTATTTTTTAAAAATAATAATAACCCGTTTAAGTATTCATGCCCCTTGTTAAGAATCATTGCATTAGGTATCTTAAAACATTAACTAAAAACTAATATAAAATGAGGATGTGGATATCTATTTCTAGATTCTACTGACTCCTAGTGTCAAAATGAGACACTTCATGCTTGCACATGAGCGCAGAGAAAAGAACAACAGCCTAAATTAGGGAAGAGAAATTAGCAATTGTTAATAGGGATCTGATTCTAAATAGCCTTTAACCCTCTGAGCCTTTTATGTTTTCAAATTTTAAAAATCGTAGCTTCATCAGAATGAGATGACACTTGGTGACTTTTGTTGCATTAGCTATGTGAGTACACAAAAAAATCAGTGACATGATTCGGATATGTTAAAGGGTCAAAAAAAAGAGTCACACTTGGCTCCTTCGCGGTCAAAAATGACCGACATAGGAAATGAATGGGAAATACGAAAAAATGCGATAATTCAGAGAATCTTTTGGTGGTACAAGCTACAAATGAGCCACTGTGCTGAAAAAAAGTGTTCAGCAAGCAAGGACTGAGACTCTAAAATATCAAAAGTACAGAACTGACACACACGCTCGTGCACACACAGAGAAATAATGCAAAACCTGATATTTATCCAATCAAAAAAATCTAAACCTTGACAAAAGTAATCTTTTAGAATGTCTAAATATATTTCTAAATGCAAAGCCTATTAAAATGAAGAAACAATAAAAAAATAAAATAAAAAAACAATGGGAATCCCATAGCCCTTGTATATATGTATATAGGGAGATACAGGAGGTTACATGACATTACACAAGTTTTTATTTTTTTATGCCATCAAATATATATGTTTTTTGTCATCACTTTTTTTTTTCCATCGCATGCAACAGTGTCTTAGATCAATGTATTTACATCTGTTCTCTGTACTTTACCACTATGGCATTATTGAAGAAAACAGTTCTTATGTTTTACTTTTAGCTGTCATTTTGAACATTGTCTCTGAGATATTAATAAATACAGTACTTTGGGACTTAAATCAAATTTAAATTTCTCAAAAGTCTTTGTGTACATTTAAGGCTGAATTCTATACTTTATCCGCCCACCTGCCACATGCTGCACTTCTTCCTCATCTACCCCGCAGTCAAAGGACACGCAGCTGCGCTTGTGTAGTTCTGCGAGAACACCTTACAGAGACTGGCGCCTGTGAAATACATGGCCGTCTATGAAGCTTTACAGGTGTTCATACTTCTTACAATGATCCCCTGGAGAGCTGAATGACAGCGGAACAACACTGCTGGCAGTCGGTCTGCTCAAGAGTGAGCTAAAACTGAAAACAATTATCTTAAGATAACACATTTTTCCACTGCTTTCTGATTTACGTCTACCTCCAACTAATAACTGCCCAGGGGTGTTGCATATGGGAACTGAGCGAATTGACTTGCCATCACACGTTTTCTTATCTAGCACAGGGCCCCAGATTAGACATTTTTTACCCTTCTTGGGGGGGGGGGGGGGGGGAATCAAGTTAATACATATTTTGAAATATGTAGTGCTGAAAGCTGTCAGTATGGACTAATAACAATTTTGTTTTGAGGTAAATCCTTGGCCAACTGAAAGTTGTCTATATATAGTTTTTTTTTATAAGAATAGATAACAGCTGGTTTGCAATGCCATGATTTTGGGAGAGTTTATGGGAACCGTTTCGTACATGTAGCAGTTTTTCATCACCTTTGCAAAGTACATCAGGGACATCATGCATTTATCTTTGGTTGGGGGGACTAGGGACAGTCCTGGCTCACTTGGTGTCCAAAACAAGAAACAACATGACTAAACGGGAAAACTCTCTAAAAACGTAATTTTTAATGCAACTGTAAGATTTCCAGTAGTCCAGTGAGAATACTAACTAACACCTATTGTTTCATTTTGCAAAAAGAAACTGAAGCTGAAACTGGCCACAACAAAATGAATGTTCTTTGATTTTGTTCTTTGTGTCACAGAAAAATGGACGGACATTAAAATGATTTAAGAGCTTTCATTTTAAAGCTGTCAACCATGGAGGTTGCAAATCAGTTAGACTAACCAAATTCAGACATGCAAATAAACACTTTCTAACCTACAAAAAAAAATGTATAATGTATAATGTCAGGGATCACATATGGAGCACAACACATTTGAGGCTAAGTATGTTAAATGCATGATTATGGCATTTCCCTATGCAACGCTCTGACCCTTTCACTGGGACTAGGACATCGTTTAAAAATAGATTCTCATTTTGTCCCATTCTGTATTTTCCTTTAAGCCAGTGTTGCTCATTTCACTTGAACTCTCAGTCTGTGCTTCTTCCCATGTTCTCTCTATTTGCTGCCTTAACTTTACCCCAGACACCCAGAACATCACATAAAACACACTGCATTAGCTGGAGAACATCGCAATGAAGCCACTATCCGCGGGTAATGCTTCTGTCAACCACTGGAAGGCAGTTTTGTACAGATTATTTCACAGTCTTCTCTCTGTTGCATGTAAACACAAAAAAAGCAAGACATCTGCTCTGTTTAGTCATCTTATCATATCCCTTTGGCTGCCCTTATGTAATTCATAAGCAAATGTCAAATTTCCTTGAGAATGTGTGGGAATGCTTTATCTTTCCTGTTGAATTTTTAATCTTAAACAATGTTGAACAGGTCGGTGACACTGCTACTGCTACTTGTTAAAACGTGTGAAATGTGACTCACCTGTGCTTGTCCTTCTAAGAATGCATAAACATTGTTAAACATAGATAGATACATGGGATTCCATTCAATATGCAAAGAGATTAGCTGTAGCATTCAACATAACAATTGTGTCCTAACCAGGCGAGACGCAAGTTATTTATCCATCCACAATGAAAGCGAAAAAGCTGCACGGCACGATACAAACACAGGCAATCAGAACGTGTTTAACGTTTATGCTGCGTTCATGTCATGTAAACAGTAATCTCAGTAGCGACTACCTGCTGTCACAAATGCAAAAAGAGAAATAAATTAAATATCACATTTGTAAGACCCCACTAAAACCAAACATACTAGAGGCACCGCGTGGTTCCAGAAACTAACCAGCAGGGTCGTTTAACGTTAACCCTCGGGTCTGCATTCGCACCACCGGCAGTAAAAAGCGGCCGACAGCGTCTTTACGCGCGGCATTACAAACGTAAACCACCGCTAAATGGAGGACGCCGGGATCTGAGCTGTCGTGGGAGAGTTTCTTGATAACGGAGATGGAATGTAAACACACAATCAAAGTCCCTTTAAGGCAAGTCATGTCACTCGGCGGCCATCTTTGAAACGCTACTCGGGTTGGCAAGTGCAGCTCCTATCTCTTTGAATGGGGAAACATCAATTTCTCCAAAGCTGTTCACCAAGCTGACGATTAAATTTCATATTTTAAATCTCCAAAGAGACCCAACATGAACTGCCTCATAAATATGGTTCCTTGAGCTCCAATAACGTTTAAAAACACTTATTTTTTCCGGCTCAATGAGCCAGTGCGCTTGTGCTTGTGTGTTAAAGCGCCAATTGTTTCTATAGCAACCAGGACTTCTAACTGCAGCTGCAGTGACGCGCTGACTTTACTAATCAACGATTGGCTCTTTCACTAAGAAGGCGGGGCTTCGCGGCCATAATGAACGTTGCATTTTTCCCCATTCAAAACTATAGGAGTGACATGTCTTGGGTATTCTATAGTCTTTGACACAATTCACGCGATTGAAAGACAACAGGAAGCTAAAAGGCATTATCGCTGTTTTATAGACGTTTTTCCTGAACACGGAAGTAAGTCCGACTCTTAACTGAAAGAATGCTTTGCATTTCCGGTCTGCATTGTTTCTAGTCAAATTAGGGTATATTCCGAGCTAATAAACTAATGTTAAACCTATTAAAATGTTTTTAAAAAGCACATAGCTCCATAGCGCCATCACTTGGCAATGTCGCAATGACCGTCATTTGTCAGTGCCTCACTTTAATGAGTGTGTAGATGACACGAAGCAGCGGACGTTAGCTACGTTAAAAACAGATGGACGCTATTTGAATAGGTTCCTATGGAAACCGGAACAGAAAAGCATTCAATCTGACGTTAGAATTCGTAATGGCGGCGCTCATCGTTTACTCAGGAAAAAGGTCTATATGTTCGTGAAGTAAATAGTTTTGCATGGCTTTTTGAAAATGGCGGGTAGCCGACATTTCGCATGCGTTTGGCCAATCAAAGTACACTTACGTCACTGATAGTTCCTATCCACCTTATTTTTTTTCGGAAGACTGGGCGCGGCCATTAGGGATGGGCGATACCACTTATTTTGTTTTCGATACAATACCGATACTTTTAAGGCCAGTATCATCGATATCGATACTGATACGATACTTCTAAACTTAACTTTTAAATTATTACATTTATGAAATTAATAAAAGTAAAATATGTAATTATAGACGTTTTTCCTGAACACGGAAGTCTGACTCTTAACTGAAAGAATGCTTTGCATTTCCGGTCTGCATTGTCTCTAGTCAAATTAGGGTATATTCCGAGCTAATAAACTAATGTTAAACCTATTAAAATGTTTTTAAAAAGCACATGGCTCCATAGCGCCATCACTTGGCAGTGCTCATCGTTTACTCAGGAAAAAGGTCTATACCCTTAACTTTATATTTGAAATGCATTTTAACATTTAATATGCAACTAATTAACTTTTATTTTTTACAGGTGGTTAAAATATGTTTACTGTAGTGGTAACTACAAAACCTATAGTTGAAAATACTTAGTTTCATAAGGGGCTGCCAGTGACAGGCTGTTGCACACATAAAATACAACATTTTTATTCTGCCATTGTATAATTTATAAATTATATATATAATTACAAAATTATGTAGGTTACAATTTCAGTTTGTTTATTGTGAAATAGCTTAAACATGTTTTTATTTTCTGTCCTCTGATAAGCATTGTTCTGGGCAGCCGTTTCCCAAAAGCATCAATGCTTTCTTATGATACTTTTGGGAAATGCAGCCCTGTTTGAATGCACTGTCTGAAGGGAGTGAATGCTCTCTGTGATTGATTGGTTCTGTTTGGCAACATTTGCATGCGTTCAGATGAGTAGGAAAATTGTTATATCGTGCACAGTTATTCCCTACATCATAGGTTATACTTCCAGTTCAATGCGCATTGTACGTCTTGCTAAATAAACAAAATCACTGTTAAATAAAACACACCTTAGTATCGATATTTTTAATTTGAGTATTGATTCTTTGGATACTTGCATCAGTATCGATATATCGATAATTTAGGATCGATATATGGTCTGGCTTTAGGTCTCATCCGTGTCCAAATCTTTTTAGCTGTACAAAACAGCTTGTTTTGCTGCTTGATATTGCAAATTGATGTATTATACCATATTATTTTAATGTATTATCTTAGTTATAAACACACTGGTTTGTAGTGCAAACAGTTTTACCATTTACTGCAAGTTTTTCTTTTATCTTGTTATTTCCCTACCTGCTTAAAGGAGTAGTTCACTTTCAGAACAAAAATTTACAGATAATGTACTCACCCCCCTTGTTATCCAAGATGTTCTTTTTTTTTTCACTCGTAAAGAAATGATGTTTTTTTAGGAAAACATTTCAGGATTTCTCTCCATATAATGGACTTCTATGGTGCCCCTGAGTTTGAACTTCCAAAATGCAGTTTAAATGCAGCTTCAAAGGGCTCTAAATGATCCCAGATGAGGAAGAAGGGTCTTATCTAACCAAAATATCTTCTTTTTTTTTCTAAAAACATTTACAATTTATATACTGTTTAACCTCAATTGCTCTGTGTATTCCAGTTCATGACAGTTAGGGTATGTCGAAAAACCTCCATTTAATTTTCTCCTGCAACTTCAAAATTGTCCTACTTCGCTGCATAAGTACCGACCCAGTGTTTACAAAGTGAACATGCAAAGAAGATCAAACACCCTTTACAAAAAAAAGTACAATAGCGATGTAGGGGAATTTTAAATTTGGAGGAGAAAATGAGATGGGAGTTTTTCAATATTCCCTAACTGTCATGAACTGGAATACACAGAGCAATTGAGGTTAAAAAGTATACAAATTTTAAATCTTTTTTTTTTTTTTTTTTTAATAACTGATCGTTTGCTAGATAAGACCCTTCTTTCCTCAGCTGTGATCATTTAGAGCCCTTTGAAGCTGCATTTTGGAAGTTCAAACTCGGGGCACCATAGAAGTCCATTACATGGAGACAAATCCTGAAATGTTTTCCTCAAAAAATATCATTTCTTTATTACTGACGACAGAAAGAAATGAACATCTTGGATGACAAGGGGGTGAGTACATTATCTGTAAAGTTTTGTTCTGAAAGTGAACTACTCCTTTAAGTGGTGGCGTAATGCTGTTTCCAGGTCTAAGACTCAACTCATTTCACTTGAGAATACTATCTCAGCAGCCGTTTATGAGCACTGTTTATTCAAATTAAACATTTAGGCTAAATGTTTTCAAACTTACGGTGCACGCTACTGTCTCCATGCTTGCAACATCCCAAACACACAAAAAATGTATATTTATTTGTTTATATTTATATTTTCATTGTCTGGCTATCTCCGATTTCGGTATGGAGTTAAAAGGAAGTTTTATCTTTTTTTGGTAGCGTTATATCACATTGTGAGTGTATAATTAGCACCGTTTGTTTTTTTCTCGTGCTATCTGACAGCCCGTTTGGGCCCAGAAGTCATCCAGATAGCATGCGTACGTCTGCAAGATGTCTGTTAAAGATCTCTTGATCTGGAAAACATCTGCTGTGTACAAACGTCTGGCAGACGTCTGTAAGATGTCAATTTTACATACATTCTAAATCACAAACATCTCAAAGACATCTAATAGATGTCTATTTGACATCTGATATCATCTATTTGACAGACGTATTGCAGATGAGCAAACTACGTCTTGCAGATGTAAATGCAGACATCAAATAGACGTCTCAGAGATGTACGTGTGCTATCAGGGCACGGACTTAACAAGCAGAAAGCGGCTAAAGGGAACATCTGATTCGACAGCTAGTGGAAAGGAGAGGAGAAACGTTTTTTTTAAACTTATAATGCAATTTCTAAAGACAAAGAGCAGTATCATGAATGATTTTAGCTATCTTCATTTTTAGACGCAGCTGTAAAAGCCAAGTGATCAACATGGTTTTCATCACATCACCGTTACAGGTTGGTAAAACCAAACCAATTCTGATTTAAAACAGTAAGTTACAACTTTTATCACAAATTAACTTATCGAGTCACACCTGGTTAGGATAGGACCTGTTCAATGAAGATATTTTATACATTTTTATAAATGAAATATATCAAAACATTTGATTAGTAATATGCTTTGCTGAGAGCTCCGTTTGGACAACTTTAAAGAATTTTCTCACCATTTAGATATTTTTGCATCTTCAGATACCAGATTTTCAAATAGTTGTATCTCGGCCAAATATTATCCTATCCTAACGATCTTAATAAAAGAAAAAGTACCCTTATATGACTGGTTTTGTGGTCCAAGGTCACAATAAGATAATGAGAAAGAGTTTATAAACAGAAACATTCATTAAGGGCAAAGTCACAGTTTGAATCACTGTTTTATTCCAAACATGTGTCTATATATTTAACGAAAGAGGGCAACAGCCCTCCTACATAACCCCACAGTTTTATTGGAATAATAATAACAATATAATCTGAATCATTTGCCTTATTTTCTTCATTGTGGGTGTGATTCCTCAAGCACTGGTATAGAAATCTTTGAAAATTAATGAGAAATAAAAAATCAGCTTTGATTAAAAAAATGATTATCACATTTCCATCTCTCTTTGACACACACACGCACTCACTCTCTCTCTCTCACACACACACACACACACACACACACACACACACACACACACACACACACACACACACACACACACACAATCATAAAGCACCAACATACGAATGCTATAATGCTGCAGATTCTAAACAGGGCCGCTATGTTTACACTTTGGATATAAATGGATATTGGCATCTCACAAGCACCCAGACAGCAACTTCTAGTGCACTTCAACAGACCATTCATGATAGAGGCTCATTTAGTTCTGTAATGAAAAACATCATTAATTGTCCTCGCACATAATCAGATAAATGTCCCTTCAGGTGCACAAAGGGTTTTCTGTCTAGTCTTGTTGTTGTTGTCATTGTTCCGGGGATGAAAAGTATTTCTCTGTGTTCTCGCGAATTGGAAATATTGGCGGGTAGCTTGTTAAAGTCAACATGAAATCAAAACTGATCATATTTAGCTTCTTTACACACATTCATGGTCTTACAATGAACGATTCACCAGTTATCTAAAGGGGAAAAAAATACAATTTTTTTTTACTTTCTTGTTTCTAAAAGAACTTTACTGTTCGATTGACATCATAGAGGTTGTGCGGCTATAAACTGCACAAATTGGGATTATTGTATTGTACTGTACTGTACAGTAATGCAGCCTTTCTAAAATCTTGACACAGTAATTCAATGACAGTTAACGATAATACAATAAAGGTTATGGGAAAAATAGAAAATGAGTATAGATTTGGAAAGCAGTGTTACCATTGGGATTTGCTGAGACGGTGAATTTTAAACACCACAATCCAACGACATTTAGGTCTGGAGCGACCTGCGAGATCCAATGGATAAAATCCTGCCCTACATTTCTCTCCTTGAATATCCCGTTTTGCCTGGAAATGTTACATTATGGAAGTAAACTGGGTTTTTAATGCCTTTCATGTTGATTTTAACCTACCAACAGAAGATGAGAGTCTGAAACCAGGTGAGTAATCTTAGAGGTTGAAGAAGAGAAAAACCTATTCCTGACCACAGAACCTCCCCGCAAAACGTACAAAAATCTATATACCTGTCTTCAGCGAAATTAACAAGGGAAAAAAAACGGTATCGAATTTCAAAAGAAGGACTAAAAGAATGAAACCAAAGAAAAAGCCAGAAAGAAAAATAAGCAAGAGACATTCAGGAATAAAAATGAGTTGTAACCCCCCCCATCCCCCCCTTTTTTTTAAAGAAAGACAGAAAAAAAAAAGAATTTGCACCGAAGTCAGTTCAGTTCAGCGTGCACACATTTTAGGTACAGATTCCATCGTCCTCTCACAAGAGCATGGAGAAGATCCGCACTTCTATGCAAAACTAACAGCAGTCCTCGTAGTTTTCTTCCGCATTTCCCTTTATGACATGTTGCATAGCATACTTTCACGGGATATGCATGACGTAGTCTCACAACAGCATGCCAAACCTCCGATGCAAGATGTGGTGTTAAAACCAGACACTTGGACAGCAAGCGGTTGGCTGAATCATCTTTCTCTCACTCAGTGTCCATTAATGTAATTTTGCATCCAAAAATGGCCTTTATTTGCAGTATCCCAGAGGTCACTTTGACTGGAGGCGTGGGCAGAGTCTCTCCGTCTGTCCTCCAGCACTCATTTACATTAATTTATTGTCCCGACGAAAGTTTCCTCACTCTCGGTCTCAGTCCTGCTTGCAGAGGAGATCAGTAGAGGGAGTTTTAGTGGGGGGCAGCGGCCTTGGAGGGGGCGTGGGTTTGGCCCTGCGTGGGCTGCCCGAACCTCCTCCCTCGCTGTCGGTGTTTGTGTTAGAGGCGGAAGGGGGCGGTGGTGGCAAACGTGGTAGAGAGGATGTGGCGGAGGCCAGCGGTGAGATGCGCGAGCAGGATGACGTGGAGCGGAGGCTCTGGATCCGCCGGCACTCTTGGCAAACCCGTACGTGCGTGCAGCCACGTGGCGCCGCCGTGGGAACCAGAGCGGGTGCACTACTGGGGACGCTGGCACTGAGAGGGTCCTCCAGCAATCGCTGAGGGCCCGGGCCCATTTCTGCAGCGCCCCCAACGGGTCCCGGTCCTGCAGCGGCGCCGGTTAACGGTCCTGTCCCGCTGTAGAGTTTGCCGTTGCTGAGACGCATCTCCCGCACGAGCCGCATCGGACGGGGAGCTCCCAAAGGGAGACGGGCCGGGTTCCGGAGGATACCCTGGGACGAGAGGGGTCGTCGGCGCCGCAAACGAGAGTTCTTTTTACAGGAGATAACGTTTCTGAATTCAGTCATCATTTCCTGACATACTGACACCTTGGTGAGGATCAAACAGAGAAAGAGTGGAAAGAGAGTCAGGAAGGAAATATGTAAGGAGGAAAGACAAAATGAAAATAGACAGGAGTAAAGTGAAAACAGGACGTCATTTTTTCAATTATCTATGTGGGCATCACTATTCATATCGCATATTGAAAGTTGGGTCAGTGGTTCTCAACCTTCTTGACTCCAAGTACAGCTACTCGTTATTTAATTGATAAGAATTTGTAAAAATATTTTCACTCAGAGTTTCTGAAATATTTTGAGCAATGCATCAGTTGAAAAATGTAAAATCATAAAATATATTAAAACACCCTTGGAACTACAAGGTTATTCATTTACATGACCGTAAGTTCTGTTTTAAAATTGGGCTACATCACACACTACCAGCCAAAAGTTTTTGAATAGTGATTTTTTTGTTTTTTAAAGAAGTTTCTTCTGCTCACAAAGCCTGCATTTATTTGATCCAAAGTACAGCAAAAACAGTACAATTCTGAAATATTTTTACTACTTAAAATAGCTATTATGTATTTGAATACATTTTAAAATGAGATTTATTCCTGTGATTTCAAAGCTGAATTTTCAGCATCCTTACTTCAGTCTTCAGTGTCACATGATCCTTTAAAAAATCATCATCATCTAATTTGCTGTGCAAGAAACATTTTATTATTAGTATTATCAATATTTATAACAGTTAAGTACCTTTTTCAGGATTCATTGATGAATAGAAAGCATGTATCTGAAATAAAAAGCGTTTGTAACATTATACTATACCATTCAAAAGCTTGGAGTCAGTATAATTTGGGGGGGTTATAGAAATTAATACTTTTATTTAGAAATGACACTTTAAATGATTCACTTTAAGATGATAAAGACATGTTACAAACAATTTATATTTCAGATAAATGTTGTTACTCTGAACTTTCTTTTCATCAAAGAAACCTGCAAATCTTCTACTCAGCTGTTTTCAATAACAATAATAAATGATTTTGAGCAGCAAGTCAGTTTATTAGAATGATTTCTGAAGGATCATGTGACTGTAAAAATTCAGCTGTGAAATCACAGGGATACATTACATTTTAAAATATATTCGAATAGAAAACTATTTTTATAGTAAAACTGACTTACTGTTTTTGCTGTACTTTGAATCAAATAAATGCAGGCTTGGTGAGCAGAAGAGACTAATTAAAAAAAAAAAAAACATTAAAAATCTTACTGTTCAAAAACTTTTGACTGTTAGTGTATATCCTAGTTTTTCCAAGAAAAAAAATTCTTCTAAAGAAAGTTTCTTTCTAAACTCAGCCTTAAAATTCACTAAGCATACTAAAAAGTTCAATAAAAGCATTTATTCATATTCCAAACATCCACAAATTTACATTCATGAATCTGGCAGATGCTTTTTTCCAAAGCAACTTGCTGCATGTACATTTTATCGTTTCGAGGAATAGAACCCATGACCTCGACACTGCTAGAGTCACGTTCACTGTTTGAGCTGCAGAAATACGAGCTGCAAATTGTGTGAAAGCTATGGAACAGTTACATCACAAACACAGACGGCGTGACCGGTTGGTGTTATGACCTACTCGTGAGTGTCTGTGGTTTCGGAGGGGGCAGGAGTGAGGGCGTACCTCATCTGTCTCGGCCGAGCGGCGCGTGGACCACACGAACTCCATAATGGCTACAAAAACAGCTATTATGAGCCCACATATCAGCACCACGAATATCCCGCCGATATTCTCCATACCTAGACCTGAAGGAAAAACACGGCAATGTGAGTAACGCACAGAAACGTCCTTCCACACACATGCTGTGGATCTGATTAGAGATCTGCATTCCCACAGGATTCCAGAGAGATTCTGTTAAACTACATTTCAGAGATGTAAGTGGGTGTAGGCGGTATTCCTAAGAGTTATCAGCGGAAACATGAAACAGGTGGTTTGATAAGTAAAAAGTTCTTTTTTTTTTTTTTTAAATATATAGAAGATAAATAAATGTGCTTTAAAAGGTTCTTCACAGCGTTGCCATAGAACAGGGGTTTTCAAACCTGTCCTGGAGCCTCCCCTGCCCTGCACATTTTGTATGTCTCCCTTATTAGGCACACCCAATTCAGGTCTTGCAGTCTCTACTAATGAGCTGATGATTTGAATCAGGTGTATTAGATGAGAGAGACAAGCAAAATGTGCAGGGCAGGGGAGGCTCCAGGACAGGTTTGAAAACCCCTGCCATAGAAGAACCATTTTTGCTTCCACAAAGAACCACTCAGTCAAAGGTTCTTTACAGAACCATCTTGTTCTTACCAGTTTATAATGTGAAGAACTTCTTTTGCCACAAAGAACCTTTTGTGAAACAGAACGGTTCTTCAGATCTTAAAGGTTCTTTATGGAACCATTTAGACAAAAATGTTCTTCTATGGAATCTTGAAGCAACTTTATTTTTAAGAGTGTATGCATGTCTAAAATGAGTTGTTTCAATGAACTGATTAAAATACACTACCAGTCAAAAGTTTTTGAACAGTAAGATGTTTGATGTTTTTTTTTTAAAGAATTCTCTTCTGCTCACCAAGCCTGCATTTATTTGATCAAAACCACAGCAAAACAGTAACAATTTGAAATATTTGGACTATTTAAAATAACTGTTTTCTATTTGAATACATTTTAAAAATGTAATTTATTCCTGTGATTTCAAAGCTGATTTTTTAGCATCATTACTCCAGTCACACAATCCTTCAGAAATCATTGTACACTCTTAAAAATAAAAAGTAAAAAATAAAAGGTTATTCAAGCGATGCCAAAGAACCATTTTTGGTTCCACAAAAAAAAATAAAAATAAAAAAAACATTCAGTCAAAGGTTCTTTCAAGAACCATATCTTTCTTACCTTTTTTTAAACTTTTGCCACAAAGAACCTTTTGAGAAACAGAAAGATTCTTTAGATCTTAAAGGTTCTTTATGAAAGCATCTAGACAAAAAAAAAAGAAGGTTCTTCTATGGTATCGCGAAGAACCTTTATTTTTAAGAGTGTAATTATTTCCTGCTCAAAAAAACATTTATTAATATTATGTTAAAAACAGCATAAGTTTGAGTAGAATTTTTTCAGGTTTCACTGACAAATAGAAAGTTCAGAAGAACACCATTTACTTGAAATAGAAATCTTCTGTAACATAAATATCTTAATCATCACTTTTGATAAATTTAAAGCATCCTTGCTAAAAAAAAAAAAAAAAAATTATATAATTTATCATTTCACATGAAAAAAAATTATACTGACTCCAAGCTTTTGAATGGTATAGTGTATAATGTTACAAAAGTATGTAACTTTAGATCTTTCTATTCATGAATCCTGAAAATAATTTTTTGTTTTAAATAGATAATAATAATAAAAAATTCTTGAACAGCAAACCAGCATATTAGAATGATTTTTGAAGGATCGTGACACTGAAGTAATGATGCTGAAAATGTAGCTTTGATCACAGGAATAAATTACATTTTTAAATATATTCAAATAGAAAACAGTTATTTTGATATTTCAGATTTTTACTGTTTTTGCTGTACTTTGAATCAAATAAATGCAGGCTTGGTGAGCAGAAGAGACTTCTTTAAAAAAACATTTAAAATCTTACTGTTCAAAAACTTTTGACTTTTTGGTAGTGTAATAATAATTAGGGAACGGGGCCCTTAAATGTGCAGGACTGTGTGGGAGCAATGTCAGGAGTATAAAAGCATAGATACATAAAATTAAAAACTTGTTCGATTTTGTTCGATAATCAGCTTTTGTTCGGTGTTGGGTCACCATTAAAATTTAAATCCTGAAGCAACAACAGCTGAGAACAGACAGGGATTTTTAGCTTCTTCATCTTAACCAGGATTCAAGTGGTTTAATTGCCAGTGATACAATTAATTAATTCACTTACAAAGAAACACCAACACAAAAAACTTAAGATGCAAAAACAAAATAAAACCCAGAATAATTCTGGTTTTAGCAGTACTGAATAACAAAAACAGAGCTCATATTATTTGACATTTTCTTGCAGACCTGTAAATAACCCTGAGAGACTGTAAATGTCACTTTCTGGTGAATATACAAGCTTCGCGATCCACACTAGAGAAATTACACACACAGACACACATGTATGTTCATGCCTGCGCACCAAATAGCTACCATTTTCCCTCCATTCCCCCTGGGCCAGCATGAGTGTACAACACACAGAATGCAAATATCACCAGACCACATAAATAAACACTCAGACAGTGTTAGCAGAACTGAGAAGCGTCTGTCATTGGAATCAGACGGGTGTAGTACATCCTCTATATGCAATATTGTAATAATATAGAGGGCGGCAGGAAATCAAATATCCACACTGCCAATGTTTGTGTGATTTAAGGAAAACTCATTTTTTATATTTCACACAAATAGATGTTTATTTGAAGAGCAGATATACTTGAAAGCTGCTGTAGGTAAACAAATCACACCATGCAAACACTACATTCAGGTTCCCTCACTTCATGATTAATGAATTTCTAATGCCCATGTTTGTTAGGAAAAGTCTTTTTAATGGCATTGCACTCACAAATAGTAATTTATAGCCAAACTAATTACTGTATCTAGTAAATTTCCCATGACCTTTTAAAATGTTATACATTTCTAGGACTTCTTCAAACCTGGAAAGCACACCTGTGAAATTCTCTGATATTAGATTACCAGGTTTTTTCAGGACGATCTGAGGCAACCTATGTGCATTTAAATTCAGCGGTGGCCAAAGTGATTAGAACACTAGAATTTTCACAAGCTAAAAATTTTTTTAAGTCAGTTATTTCCAGCTTTTTCTGTGTGTATCAGTAGGAAATATCAGTTTACATTTTCAAACATTCATTTTGCCATTAATTCTAATAATCTAGTGAGATTTTTGTTTGCATAAGGAGTCTGACAACAGCCAGTGCTCCCCCACAGAGATCTGATCTCATCATCATCCAGTCTGTCTGGAATGACATGAAGAAACAGAACAAACTGAGACTAAATCCAGAAGAACTGTGACAATGTCTCTAAGATGCTTCAAAAAACCTACCTGCAAAGCTACAGTACTGTTTATTTAGGAACTTGTGTAAAAATGCTGTAAAATGAGGATGCTGTCAAAAATAATGCCATAAATAGATTTTCTTTAGCAATTGACTTCTGTTAACTTAAACATTTGGCATGACCATCTTTTGAATTTAAAGCAGCTTTTGCCCTACACTCTTAAAAATAAAGGTGCTTTAAAAGGTTCTTCACAGCAATGCCATAGAAGAACCAGTTTCCCTTGCAAAGACATTCATCAGGTTTTAGTATTGTTCTAAAATGTTAGGATAAAAGGATGAAATACTACAGGATAAAATGGATACATTTTTGTCCCTGTGAGAACAGCAGAACTTACTCACACACATACAGTACTTGAGATTATAAATATTCAGGGTCATACCAGCACCCATAAATTAAAGTGCCAGTACAGTTGGTATCAGGACGTACAGTAACAGAACAGTATGTTATGTTGAGGTGCTAATGAGTATAATAACAGTGTTTCACTCACCTTTGGCTCGATGGTCTTCTTCTTTAGGACACTTTCCACCCTCCCACCATCGACGCTTTAGGATTTCTAATCTGTTGTTCTCTTGCAGCTGCAGTACGCCTAACGTGATCTCATCTCTGAAAGGTGAACCTGCAAGAAAGAATTAAATGAGCTACTTCAGCTGGTTAGCTAACTGGAGTTACCAAGGCTGGGAAGATTAGTAATGCTGGACAAAAAGTATACTGTTTCTGGCCTTTTGGACACCTTTCGTGACAGGGAGAGTTATAGGACATGATCCAAACCAGTGCTGCCCTCATTAGCACTAGTGTCAGAACACATACGCTAACTGCTAAGACATGACTGGGAATGTCTTAAGTCAACTGATGTTGTGCAAATGAGTTAAATTAGCCAGTGTGTCAAACTGAAAATGAATATTATGATAGGTTAATTCCAAATTATTTGACTTGTTAGAATAACATCACCCTTCATTAAACATTACTATATCACAGCTAATCATGTCACGCTAATAACGATGTGACGTGAAAGGATGTGTTCATCAAATTAATAGATGGTAATTTAAACTAAACACCGCAGATATGCACTGGAATGGATCAGCTGTCACTGGATGTTAGTTTATTTTTCATTCAAAGGCTGTGAAAGTGAAGCACCTTACAGGTATAATAAGCACAAGGCATTTATTTTGTGTGTCAATATCACTTACATCAAGCCTAGTGTTTAAAGTTGCAATTTTCTCATGTCATGTAAACTAAGAAAAATGCAAGCTTTCAAAACACCTTGTTTTTTTAACAACCTCATTAGAAAAAAAACTGCCTGTGGTGTCGTTTCTTGCATGCTTTGCACTACTTTTTAAGTGAAATGTCCAGTCAGTGGTGCTGAAAGCATGTTCAGTCTTATCTGAAATGCTGTTTGAGCTTGCTAAAACAGTCTTTGAGCGGTTTTATTGTGACTTGTGTTTTATAGGACTCATAAGTGAGCTTTGCAATGCTGCACCAGGTGAGCTACCAAGCAAGTTTACATCAGAAAAGCCATATGCAGTTAATTATGTGATGCAAACATCAAAATATTTTGGCTTACATATCATGCACTATACAAATAGTGTTCTGCAAGGTCTTTTTAAATTGATAACCTGTCCCTGTAATAATAAATTGTGTAAAAAGAATACATTTTTTAGTGTTTCTACACAACTAGTGTTCATTTCAGTTGGAATCTGCAGTGGATTGTTATTTTTATGTTTTTTTTTTTTTTTTTTTTTGTAGGTAGAGAGGCACGTTTTTCCAATAAGCTTTTGTCATTTCTAACATTATGGTTTTATATCTTATAAAATCGTTTGCAAAATACCTATATTTGTTAACAGAAGAAATCTGGTGTTTAAAACAGCACGGCTTTGAAAGGTCACATCTGGATATTGCTTTGCTCGGTTGTAATTACATTCTAGGCTTGTTATCTCAGGTTATAAAGAATTTCATTCACCTTCCAGCAATGAAATGTTTTGAGAAGTTCAAATATTTGTTGTTTTATTTGAAAATGACCCGACCGAACCTTACTATTGAGCCTGACTATTCACCATAAAAGCACATACTGTCAAGTACATTAAGCATGAAAAGGTATTCACAAACAAATTAACTACCATAATGTGATGCACATTTTGACTAAAATATAATATTTATAAGTACATATTCTGAGGAATCATGCACAGTAAAAACAGTAACAATTCTATCTATCTATCTATCTATCTATGGCTGCTGATGATAGGACCAACACTACTGTAGCGTATTATTTACTCACCCTCCATGCATCCTATGTGTATATGACTTCTTTCTTCCAGACGAATGCAATCGGAGTTATATTAAAAATAAACCTGCACTCCCAAGCTTTAAAATGGCATAGACAAGTGTTTCTTTCCATCAGTCCAAAACAAGTCGATCCATAATAAGAAGTCTCCACATGGCTCAGGAGGGGTCTGTAAAAGCCTCCTTTAGCAATCCGATGTGTTTTTGTAAGAAAAATATCCATATTTAAAACATATCTATCTATCTATCTATCTATCTATCTATCTATCTATCTATCTATCTATCTATCTATCTAGTAGATTAACCGTGCAATCAATGCTGTTGTTCACATCCAAATATCACCAATATAGTCGTGCATCCTGAATCTCAATATGCATTCTTATGCGATCTTGGAATTGAGAAACAGACAGAATCTGTATTCGGAAGGGCACGGAAAACAAATAACGTGTTCTACGGAGCCACTAAAAGGACATGCTAGGACGGCTACTGTTACATTACAGTTCATAAATTTTCACTTACCACATAAACAGAGTAAGGAGAGATGACTGATAGGACGATGGCAAATGATTTTGCAGATCCTGGGCACCCCTGACAAACATCTAATCTTGTAAAATGTGTGGTAAGTACTGGCACTCCATTCTAAACACAGCCGCAAATCTCCAAAGTGAAAATAAAAACAAAAAGTTCACCAGAACAAAAATGTACAGATAATTTATTCACTCCCATGTCATCCAAGATGTTCATGTCTTTCTTTTTTCAGTCGTAAAGAAATTGTTTTTTGAGGCAAACATTTCTGGATTTTTCTCCATATAGTGGACTTCAATGCCCACGAGTTTGAACTTCCAAAATGCAGTTTAAATGCAGCATCAAAGGGCTCTAAACGATCCTAGCCAGGAGGAAGAGTCTTATCTAGTGAAACATTCTGTCAATTTCTAAAAAATTTTTACAAATTATATACTTTTTATCTCAAATGCTCGTCTTGTCTAGCTCTGCATAAATTCTTTGCATTCCAGGTCAGTACATTTACAGTGCCTTGCAAAAGCATTTTTTTCACATTTTGTTTTGTTGCAGCATTATGCTAAACTGCTTTAAACTAGTTTTTCCCCACATCAATTTACACTCCATACACCATAATAACATAGCAAAAAACAGATTTGCAAATTTTACAAATTTATTAAAAATAAAACAATAAGTACATTGCATAAGCATTCATACCCTTAACTCAGTACATAGCTGAAGCACCTTTACAGCCTCAAGTCTTTTTGGGTATGATGTGACAAGCTTTGCACATCTGCATTTGGCAATTATCTGACATTCTTTGCCTCACCTTTTCACCTCTCAAGCTCTGTCAGCTTGGATGGGGGCTGGCAGACATTTTCTAGAGTCCTAGTTGTTCCAATCTTCCATTATGGATAATGTAGGCTACATGCTTCTGTGAAACCTTCAATGCAGCAGATTTTTTTCTGAACTCTTCCCTAGATCATTGCCTTAACGCAAGTCTGTCACTGAGCTCTACAGGCAGTTATCTTGACCTCAGGACTTGGTTTTTGCTCTGATATGCATTTTCAGCTGTTAGACCTTTTCTGAGAGGTGTGTGCCTTTCTAAATCATACTCATTCAAATGAATTTGCCACAGTTTAACTCCACTCGAAGTGTAGTAACATCTAGAAGCAATATGAATGCTCTTGAGCTAAATTTCGAGTGTCCCAGAAAAGGGTATGAATACTTATGCAACAGGATCTTTTCAGTTTTTTATTTTTAACAAATTTGCAAAAATGTTAAAAACCTATTTTTTTGCTTTGCCATTATGGAGTAGGGAGTGTAGATTGATGTGGGAAAAAACTAATTTAAAGTAGTTTAACATAAGGCAGCACTGTAGGGTATATCGAAAAACTCCTATCTCATTTTCTCCTTCAACTTCAAATTATCCTACATCCCTGCAGAAGAACAGACCCAGTGTTTACAAAGTGAACATGCAAGGAGAGTCAAATACCCTTTACAAAAAAAAAAAAAAAAAGGGTAAAAGTTTTTCGATATACCCTAACTGTATTGAACCGGAATGAACAGAGTTCAGACAGAGTTAAAAAACGAGGATTTGAGGTTAAAAGATAAATTGTAATTTTTTTTTTAGAAAATAACATTGTTTCGCTAGATAAGACCCTTGTTCCTCAGCTGGGATCGTTTAGAGCCCTTCGAAGCTGCATTTAAACTGCATTTTGGAAGTTCAAACTTGCAGGCACCATAGTCCATTATAAGGAGAACATTCCAGAATTTTCAGAATTTCAGGCACATCTAATATAAACTAACTAAGAATTAAGTGAACAATATATTAAAAACAACACTGTGTATAGTTTTATTTTAAGGTGTTTCAGAAAGAAAGAAAACAGTATGGGTATAAAAGAGTAATCAACTTGCTTAAAAGGTCAACTATGATTTCATATTTTACAGTATAAGGACTCTGTGTTGACACCATCTGTACTCCTAGTTGCTATGGAAGCAGATGGGGGGTGTCCATGGTGACCAGCCTCTTCATGAATGAGTGGATGAGAGGATTTTATCACTAGGCACCAGAACTTTAGGAGGCGACCTGAAGAGAAGCGTTAGAACCGGGAGGAGGGAATGAATGTTTGAGCTGCTGGAAGACATTCTATGACCTGGAGATAGTCTTTGAAGACGGATGCTGCTCCTGGGTTCTCATTTCAAATCTAGTTACGGGATCATGCGATTACGACCGTATGGTGATATTTGGGAGGGAAGTTTAGCCTAGTGGTTGTGAGGTTGTTGGACTGATCTTCCTGGGGGACAGAAGATCAAAAACAGCAAGCAGCACTGGTAATTTCCTCACCGCATCTATTCACCTACTGTAGGTACAAGTTCCCCACTGATGTTTGTGAGCATTCATAAGCATCCCTATTTCATATGTCCTGTCTCTTACTATCATTTTTCACTTACTCTCAGTTTTTATTGTTTTTCAAGCATCATGGGAGTCAGCGGCAGTGCATGTAGCTGCTTTAGCACACTGGGCAAGTTCTTAAAGAGACAGTTCACTCAAAAATGAAAATTCTGTCATTATTTACTTACTCTCAAGTTGTTTCAAACCTGTATTAGTTTGTTTCTTCTGCTGAACACAAAGAAAATATTTAGAAGAATGTTGTTAACCAAGCAGCTGACTATAGCCATTAACTTTCATATGGAAGTCAAAATATCTTCTGTGTTCAACATCTGAAAGAAATTCACACATTTTTTGAACAACTACAAAGATGGGTAAGTGATGACAGGATTTAATTTCTTGTGTGTGAACTATCCTTTTAACAGCCAGTCTGCCTCCCAAACCTTTTAGCGCCACCAACTGTTTTTAGTAAAAATCTTTGGACCAAATGGACATCAGTGTTGTAATTGGTAACTAAAAGAAAAACCTTTTAAAATAGTTTTTGTTGACCAAAATAAAGCTAAAATAAAGTATAAATATTAGATGAAAAACTCAAACTTAAAAAATATGAATATTGCCTTTTTAACCGACTGAAAAGTAATAATCGAAATAATATAACAAGTACTAAAATTACTAAAAAGAATATATATATATATATATATATATATATATATATATATATATATATATACACACACACACACACACACACACAAATATATATATTTAAATGTATGTGTATCAATATATGAACTGTAATATATTAACTATTAAAAAACATCAACAAATTGACTAAAACTGAAAATGAAATAAAAAAGAAAACATAACAAAAGTTAATTCACAATACTATAAAAAGTGTATAGCTAGTACTGAAATAGCAGTGTCAGACATTCAGATCTCATATATTTTATTGCTTTATTGCTCGCAGTGTTTTCAATTTCTGTCCAATTAAATTTTCACTATTTCTAATCCTCCTACAGGTTTCATCAAATTTCATCAGAAAACCCACAGACCATGTCAGAAAAAAAGCTATTAAAAGGTTTCTGATGTACTACACTCTTCAAGTGTAACACGTCAAAGGCATGAAACAATTCTTTACAAATCTTAGAGACATGAAACCTGATATGTATTACTGCCAAGAGCAACAAGAGCATTCGGTGACAGCTCCACCGTCAAGTCAAGACTTCAGAAAAATACTACTTTTTTAGCATTTTTTTAATAATGTTTTTTTTTTCCTTTCATAAATATAATCAATTCTGAAATTGCTGGTAAAGATGCTCAAATATGAACTGGGGCTCTATGAGTTAAATAATGTATAAACAGTGAATGACTAGTGATAGTTTTAATTAGAGCTTTTTCTCTCTTCTTACAAATGCCAAAAGTAGCAGATGGGGATCCCATACAGGACAAAAAGCTTGACAATTGCTAGAAGACATTTTTCATTTCAGAAATTTGCTGATCAGCTTCATAAGAACATAGAAAAATGTAACAGGACTATTAGCTTGCTTAGACGTCTTTGGGAATTGGAGCAGTAGGCCTACTGTGCGAAATCACCACATGACGCCAATAACACTTTTACGGCCTATTTCACTTTCACAGCTGGATGTAAGCTTCTTAAATTTTGACTTGACAAGCCCCTTTGCACTCAAGTCCAGAAACCCCTACATTATTCCAGTGCATACAGTGGCTCAATAGTGGCCATTATCTCACCCAGCCCAGTTCTGTAGACACAATTAAGACCCCATGTTTCCCCTTTTCCAACACCTACCAGCAAGTATTAAAGCCCTCAATGCAAAACACATATGCCATAAATTGTTTCTTTTCCTTCCCTCATATCTCTGTCTGTCAAAGAATAATTGCTGAAAATGCCAAATGTCAAAGACAAAGTCAGAATTGCTATTTATCAAGCATTGTGGAAAGTGGCAAGCCATCTATCCAGGAGAAAAATAAGACAGAAATGTGCAATATCAGAGCGTGAAGAGATGCTATCATTGTGACAGTGGCTTTCTTTATGTGTCTTTATGTTCTCTGGGACATCATCATATTTATTTTAGGCAGAACTAAAACACTTTTTTTACTTTTGGTGCAGTTATGCAGAGGGATAATGGAGTGAGAACAAAAATAGCGAAAAGACAACCACTTGAGCATCAAAGCTCCTCATATCAGAGTATGTGTGATAATAGTTAAGCCAGACAGAACTAAAACATATATATTTTATAATTTATATTTTTATGTATTATTTATTTGCAATTAAATAAATGCATAAATACAAGTATTTCATAGATAGATGCATTGATATAGATACTAAAAAAAAAAAAAAAAAAAAATAAATAAATAAATATATATATATATATATATATTATATATATATATATATATATATATATATATATATATATATATATATATATATATATATATAATATATATATATATATATATATATATATATATATATATATATATATATATTATATATATATATATATATAATATATATATATATATATATATAT